>NC_136621.1:8884104-8957762 GCF_933228915.1 Telmatherina bonti
TATATATATATACCCTACAGTGTAAGACACCAAAGACTTGTATGTCCAAGGATGGGAGAGTGAGAAGATTTCTTCTATCTTTACAATAGACTGTTGTATTGTTCATGCAGATGTTTTGCATTTCACATTTTATTTCCCTTGCCTTTTTAAATAAATTGTATTGTGAGGCTTATCCGTTTATATTGAGCTTGTGAGCCAGATTGTCCTTTCTGCTTTTGAATTTCATTTTTATGAGAACAGTATTTGAAATAAATCAGTTACATTGTTGGCATCTGATGTTGCACTTGGAAATCGGATTTGGTACACAGTGGTACTTGTTCTTCAAGGTTCAGTAACATGTTTTATCATATTTTCTGTTCATTAAACTTATTTAAATAAAAAGAATTGTGAAAAAAATTGTTTTCTGTAGTTGAAGTATTTTAGAATATGAGTGATTCTAGTAGTGATTACTAATATTAAATCAGTTAAGTATTTTATTGGTAGTAAGAAACTGAATCTACAGTGATTAACTGTTACCTACTGTTAATAGTACTGTATTGTTGTAAACAATTATATTACAAAAACGGTGCTTAACTGTTTTCATTGGTGCAATAAAATAAAGCAGCACTGTGTATTTAGTCAAAATCACAGTATTTAATTGATATTTCCACAGTTAAACAATACTGTAAACACAACTGAAATCACAGTAATTAATTGATATTTCTACAGTTAAACAATACTGTAAACACAACTGAAATCACAGTATTTTATTGATATTTCTTCTACATTTAATACTGTAAATACATTAGAAAACAGTGTTTAACTGTTTTTTATTTTACAGTGAATGCATAAACCACTGTAAATGAAACTACTGTACTGTTACTGTAAAATATATTTACAGTAACTACCTGGCTAATTGTTGCCAGTAAGTTACTGTGAATTTTAAGGTAAATTTGTTACAGTGAGGGGTATTTATAAAGATAAACAAGTTCCTGCAAGAGCTGCACACCTGCTTTCCAGCAACATCAATACCAGTGATTTCCTGTTCTTGACTTTTTCATATCTTCCTGCGAGACCAGAGAGTAACGTATAATCCTGCACACAGGGTGGAAACAAGAAAAGGCTGGCTTCAGTTAGGATGAATGAGGACACCACTGTAGAATATTTCTGCCTTTTCTATTCAGCTTTGATTAAACTAATATGTCCCCAAGACGATCTTTCTTTGCTATAATCAGAAGCACTCTCTTTCTCACTCGCAGTGTGTGGGTCACACTCTCTTGTGATATGTTGTTGGTTTTTCTCCAACTGTCAGTCAATTTCCAGCAGCCACCGTGCAAGTTTCCTCTCACTTTGAGTCTTGTTCTTGTCTCCTTTCTCCTCTTTCTTCTGCAGTTTCCTGCACTGTTTTTTCTCCTTACAGTTTTCAGAACTAACCCAAATTGTATGGTTGGTTTGCTTTGTTTGTAAGCCTAAAGAAAAAGAGTTTTTCTTTAAAATCTCAGAAACTATTGTAAGTAATACATCTTTAATGAGAAAGACTTGTTTGAAACAATGATATGATGCTGTTGGGCAAACATCAGTGTGCATCTTTAGAGTGCATATAGAGGACATACAGTACATAGATTCAAATCAGTGACTGTATATGAATTTATTCACTTTAATCTACTCATCTCCAAGCTCTGTCTCTCGATCCTCTCCATAAAAATGGAGAGGATAACACTGTTGGATCTCGTCTTCAGTGTGATTAATGCAGCGTGGGACTCTGTGGAAGAAAAACATCAATAGGAGCATTATTAATAATTAAACATAAGGTAGAGTTGACTGAGATATCCCATGAGCTCAGGATCTGCATCTTGGGACATACATTGTATAGCTGAGCTGAGGTATTTTGTTTCCTGTTCACTCTTAAACTCTGTGCCCTCCCATCGGGCTTTGATTTCTGCTGCAGTTTGATTCCACGTTGTGTTCCTGTTTCCTCCTCCCTCGGTCTCCTTCAGGATGGTGAATTAGAGATGAATTGAGTGGTTAATCACTGGATGGTGACTAAGCAGGGAATATATTTTCCTACAGCAGCTTAAGCTTCCATCTCACCGGGAAATAAAACCAGAAGAGTGAGAAGGACAGACAGAAAGGTGATGGACAAACAGGCCTAGAAGATATTAGAGTAGAACTGCAAGAAATAGTATGAGTGAAATACGTGAAAAGACTGCAGTTTATTTTTTGTGATCTTGTCCTTTTTCTAACACGATTTGCTTTCTAAACATCTCCTTAGGTATGTTTCTGGAGCCAAAAGAACGTTAAACACCATAAAACATCACATATTGTTCTCCACTTGTCTTACACAGTCCTCCACATGGTATCGTGTCCTGTTACAGAGCAATTTTAAAGCTCTCCTCCTCTTGCAGTGCTGATAATTCTGCTCCTCTCTCCCTGAGTGCCAACAAAATCAAGACTTGTCAGACCAACATGAATCCAATCCTCCACTGGAAAAGTCCTTCCTCTAAAACTACCTCTTCCACATCCAATAACAGGCTCTTTGTAATTGGCAATTTTCTCCGCCAGAAGGATATCATTATTTCCTGGCACTCATAAAGTTGATGGTGTTTTTTTTAAGACAAGTTCCAATCATCACCTTAACAGATGCCTTTTAAAATGACATTTAAGACTTGGTCACATCTCTCTCCAGTGCTGTAAACCAGCTGTAGAGAAAGTACCTCATGCATTGTATAATTCTGCAGTAACTCCACACCTGCTGCTCTGAAGCGTTATGTTTGCCTCTCCTTACAGATGTTTGTGTCATCTGAAGTCGGTGAAATTACACTTTTGTTAGACAGGAACAGGTGACAAGTTAAAGGAAGGACAGAAAAGTAACAACACAAAATACATACCTGACAGTAACAATACTTTAAATTAGATCATTTAAATATCTAACGTGATTTTGCAGTAAATAAAACACTTATTGTTATAACAAGTATTGTTGAGGCAACAAAATCCTGAATTGTAGATTGCAATGCAAAAACAAACAAAAAAAAAACCAGGAAAAAAGCTGCTAATCCTGGCAGTGATGTGCTGCTCAACTGAATCATGAATTGGAAGTGTTGATATCCTACCTTAGGAAGCCAAAAGCCACATGCCAACACCCTGCAAGGCCTTGTAGATCAAACATGCATGTTGCAGTCGTGACCATTGTCTTTTTCTAAAAGCCTGACGTTGTGTCCTCGGCTGCACCAGCAGCTCTGATAACACAAAGAGAAATTAGCGAATTTCATTCCAACAATCCCAGTGGCGTGAGCATTCTCTTCTCCATCTTTTCCCGGCTTCAGTGTATCACTCACTAAATGCTGAAAGGACTGATAAAACAAAAACCCAAAAACTGTGGAAAGTTAAATGGACGGATTGACCGACAGTATGACAATAATAACAACAAACAACCATCTGGCTAAGAATGAAGGGAACCAGGCACATCATGAGGAACTAATGAGAAACAAAGAGCAGGTGTGGAAATAAGCAACAGAAACCAGTAACACGCCTGTACGACAAAGCTGGGGTTTCTATTATTATGGTAAGTTGAGAGTTAATCTGGAGTTTTCTGTCCTACGATGATGAATCACTTCTTGCCAGGTTAAATCACCATGGTAACGTATGCTGGGCGATGAACCAGGTTAAGTTCTGATGCAGATCAGCAAGAATAAAAGCATCACCATCTAAGCTATCAGTTGTCTTGGTAAATTGTGGAATGAGCTGTCTTTATCTATTTGACAGGCCTCAACTATTTCTGTTTTTAAATATGTTGCTACGGCAACAGTGCTGTGTTAAGAAAATTGTCTGCTCCTCTATGATAATGCAGGCTGCTCTGCAGGATTTTTTCATGTTTTCAACCCCTTTTATGTGAGCTCGCATTGATCAAGATGGGAAAACCCTGGTTGAATTACTGAGTCGATAACCAACTTTGAAGTGCGAGGATTGCAGATGTCTGTGTAAGTCAACCCAGGTAACGGAGATATGTCTGGTATGCTAATCCTGCATCATATCACAGGACTCATACTTAAAAAGGAAGCTGGAAGTAAACAATATTTAAGTTTATTTTTACAAAATGACAATGTATCTTAATCAAAATAAAAAAATTAAATTTGCAAGATCATAGCAAGGCAGATTTCCTTCCTGAGTCCTCTGGCAGACCAGCACAGTTATTAATTTATTTATTCGTTTCCATAACACTTAGTCCTGGATCGCTGGGAAGCTGGAGCCTTCTGGACCGGTCGCCGGTCCATCACAGGAACAGACCAATACAATACTACAATGGAAACAATAACAGGAGATTAAGATGCTCAATGATGAGAAGAATGATTAGAAACAAACAAAAAACAATTCTGGTATTTTCGATGATTATGGTCTTGAATTTCCCCTCGGGGATGAATAAAGTATTCTTGACTGATTGATTGATTGATTGATTGATTGATTGACACTAGAACTCCCACTGCCCAGTCATTTGGCTTCTCTAACTAGATCTCCCACAGGGCAGCCAAATGGCTGGATTGGTTTTGAACTAACATCCTGACTGAGGTGTGAACAGACACTGTTGTCCTGGAAATGAGGGAATTACACATGAGAAACTGAGAGGGAACCACTGTTGCTTTCACTTCACCTGAGAAACAAGTGTGTTGTAACAAATGCCATTGTTTGTATCATGATGTATTAAGTGTGATTGCTAGCCTACGAAACATTCATACTACCCCATGGTTCATGGTTCTCTCATTGCAAGCTCTTTTTTTTTTTTTTTTGTACTCATTTTAAAACAAAATATTCACATATTTACCACTAGAGTTGAGCCTATTATGTGGCAAATATTTTTGGTCTGTTTATGAGAAAGACTTGTGTGAAATACTGCAACATGTCCTAGAAACAGAAAAAAATTGAACTTAGAACAGTTTAGATATATTTGATGAATTCTTCAGGAAAGTGTTGCACAATCACCGTACATGAAAGAGAGGACATGAGTGACGTAAGATGAAGGGAGCGATGCATTTCTTTGGCAAGGTTCTCGTTGGAGAGATCACTTGAGTTGGCTACAACTGGAAATAATATTTCCACTTGCTAAGATTTATTTCTGGTATACAAGATTCAAACAAGATATTTTTCTTACACGCTACTGTGAGAAAATATAGTAACACAAAAATCTGTGCAGCATATGGATCAAGTCATACTGACTAAAAATCCTCAGACCTCTAGATTGTCTGAACATACTTAGCACTGCCATGGCGTCTCCTTTCAGCATTTGCCACATGTGTACTTATAGCAATCAACACAGCGTACAGTTGCGTGATTGTTCCTGCACTGACAGTTCACCAGACACATTGGCCTTTGGTGTCACATGTTATCTTGAAAGTGGTTTTCAATAGGAATTTGATCACTCCCCTCAAAAGGAGGATGGCCAAGAATGCCATTAGTTCAGGGAGGGCCATGAACCAGCAGTCATGCTGCGTCTGGCGTCCATGCTGAACAGTCCACTCCTGAATGTTTTTTTTAGCATGTTAATAAAAGCCAGGAAGCTCTGTAGACGACTCAACACAGTTCTTCTGACCAAAGCCGTTGGCTCTCCATCTGCAGTGTTCGATTCTATGTGGCTGGGATGGAGATGCCACCCAAACTGCTCTTCACACCACACTGTACCACACTGTACTTTTCCCTTCTCTGCCTGCACAGTGCGTGTCTCCAGTCAACCTCTCTTTACTGTTGGGATGTCTCTTTACTGTAGGGTGATCATAGTTTGGAGATGTGAGCAATGAAATAATCAAATGATATGAGCAATGAAAAACTCAACCGAGGTTAGAAATTTATGCAAAAATATATTCTGAATTATAATTCCAAAACCTCTATGATATCCTTCCCTTGTATTGATATAGGATATTTTAAATATTTCTAAAATGTAACTGCCATGATCAGGAAAGAAAAAAGGATGTTTATGAAATCTTACCAGAAGAAATTTCAGAGTCTGAACTCAGCTAAGGGTAATGTCTTCTTCATCTGAGTCACAAGGGTTGACTTTGTTCAGGATCATGTCCAAAGACTGTAGAATTTCTGTATCTTTGTTTCAGAGTCGATGGTCCTACATTGTAAAATTCTAGAAGTCAGTGAACTATTATACACTGAGCGAGCTACTTATCCCCCTCGGTACCAACCACACACGCCCAGCACACCTGCTTTTACATTTCCCATCTAGCTACATATTTTTTATTTTTTTTAATTTTTTTTATTTAGTTAATTTCACTGTTTTATAAATAATTTTCTGTTTTTTCAGCAATTAAAGTTAAAAAGAAGTAGATAATGTTCAAACTTAGGAAACCCAAACACGCTGTGTTGATTCCAATGCTCAGACTGACAAACATCCTTGCATTCAGATTTTCAAATGTCATGGTAGAGAAAGAAACACTGGATTTTTGTCACACCATAGCAGATGTCTTCAAAGTTAGGTCTTTAGGTATGTATATGTGTGTACTTGGCATATATGTACACCAACATTTTTTAAAGCAAAAAAAAAAGTTAAAAACAGTGACACCCATGCAAACAGCAGACCTAACAAGAGCTTGCAAAATAGACAGTCAGTTCACTTCAGGTTTTTATGTTGCACGCTTACATTACCCATCACACAGAATACTTAATGATATATACAAATATATGTCTATCCACATATACATAAAAGTAGTTCTGCCAAAAATAAAATGAAGAGTAAGAGAATAAATACTTCAAATGAAATAAATTATACCTGCAGATAATGTGGGACAGTGAATACCTGTTGACTGTTTAGCCATTATTTTGTAAAAAAAAAAAAAGAAGAAAAAAAGTCATCTTGCATATGCAGTTTTCAACACTGTAGCGTTGACCGAAACTCTTTTCTGTTCATGACAAAAATCAAAGGAAACCAACTATCTTTCCTTTGAAGCAGTCTATGTGTGCATTGTTAGACTCGGTGTGCAAATTCAAACTGTTTCAGGTGAGAGGTGCTGAATAAAGGGTGCATGACAAATGTCAGAAATGGTTAAAAGTTTACAGGCTTTTTGTGATTACAGAAACAATACAGTACGTTTTAAAAGTCCCTTCCAGTCCCTTACTCCGGAGAAAAGTTATCAGTAGACATCTTAGTGGCTGTTTTTACCAAACCCCTTCCCCCAATGTGAGTGTGTCCATGTGAGACATGTCTTGCTTCAGGAATGAATTGCTAATCTGGCTGCATTTAAAAATGAAAGGCGGCTAACTGCTGGTCGTTGAGTTATTAATTTCATACAGCCTTTTGGCTGTCCTCTGGGAGTTGCAAGGGGGGTAAAAAATCTCTGGGAATTCTAGTGTTGATTGATTGATTGATTGATTGATTGACCTCAGATCTGAAGGACATTCAAGGTTCAAGTGCAAAGTGCTCAAATACATAATAATAATAATAATAATAATAATGATAATAATAATAATAATAATAATAATAATAATAATAATAATAATAATAATAATAATAATAATAATAAGTGCTTCAAATAAAATCACATATAAAGACTACTGAATTTATTATTTTGTGCATTTCTATTTTCGGTTTTCTTCATTTTAAAGTGCTCGGAGCCCGTGGGTCATATGGAGTCACAAGTTTGTTCAGTTCTCGACAAGCTAAAATACAGAAAGAGTTTCATTTGGACCATGGGGGTACAGAGTGGGAATGGGCTTAAAGTGCAGAAACTGTGCAGGTCCCATGTGGTTTCAGTTACACGGGACAGATATCAGGAATTCATGTGGGCCGGTGGTATGAGGAAATAAGGGGTGTAGGTGGGCTAAGTCAGCATAAACTCAGGCAAATGTGAACAAGCCAAGTGTGCTGGCTAAATGGATCCAAAGATACAGTGGGATATGTCATGAAAACAAATGATCTAAAAACAAACAAATAAACAAACAGACGAGTTAGAAAGAGGAGGTAAAATAATTTTACTAAAGAAACTGTTCAAGAAATACTTAACAAATAAGAAGAACAAAACATAAATCAGAAAAATACAGAAATCCAAGAATAAAATCAAAGAAACCAAAATGAAAACCAGAAATGAAAACCAGACATGAAAAACCACAAGACTTCACAGAATCTCAACCAAAACTGAACTAAAACTCACCGATCATGAAACTATGGTACTTTTAGCTTCTGACAAATACATCCTTCCACTGGCACAGGCTTTTTTTTATTTATTCTTTTTTTTTTAAACTTTTTTTTTTACTTAAAGATGTGTTGGGGAGCAAGCAAGATGTGAAAGTGGTGCCATGTCTTGGCTCCTCCCCCTGTCTTGGCTCCTCCTCCTCTGGTTTTGCTCCTTGCGTGATCCAAGACTTGTTTATTCGCAGCTTTTCCCACCAACAATTTTCTCTCTCTCGACTGTTTAGCGGGAGGAGGCAAATAAACCGAGCTGAGTCGGGAAATCCTTCCTGCATTTTCTCAGCCATGTTTGCCCTCCACGCTGTTTATATGCAGGGTGTGGCTATCAGGTATGCGCTGCTGGAGGGGGAGGAGGGGAGCCCGGAGAAGAAGCTACGAAATATAAGAAATGAACAACTTCAATTGGGTCTGAACGTTTGGATTGGTCAGAGTTTTTACATATTTACAGTAAACTGAGAGGTCTAACTGTATTTCTTATTGTTCATGATTACAAAATGTATAGACTACTATCAGGACGAGGAACCGCTTCACCCAGAGTAAAACGTCCCAGAACAACATTACCTACTGTAGCTTTCAGATCACAGCTTCTTTACAAAGATTTCAGTGGTAGGTCAGGACTTCACTATTTGTATTAAAAACATAAATGTGATCTTTGCCTTTCAGTTGTTGTTGGATGTAGTCAATGTCCCGCTTTAAGAATCCTTGGCACCTCTTTTTCCTGCTTAAAACCATCATTTATTGATAAACACATTGTATGTAGAGTTAAATATTTTCATTTAAATATCCTGACGACACTAAATGTTTGCCTTTGCAGTCACCTCAAGATTTTCAGTTTTGTTGTTTCTAATATCAAGGACAACGAGTTAAAAAAGGATTGTAGCTAAATGACATTTGCAAAGACATATGCTGTAAATAAATCATGGATACAAGTCAGAAATATTTACCATCCAACAAAGTGAGGACTTTTGTTTGATCCAGACAAGTGTGCAGTTGTGAAGTTGTGGATAAGGGACCATGCTGTGGAAGAGACATGGGGACAGATGTCCTTGAAACATGATTTCATCGTAACGTGGATGTTAATATGAACACACACACAGTCCCTGCTGAATTACAGTTCAGGGAACAGAGGGTGGAGGAGGAGAGAGGAAGGAGACGTGTTGATGGATGCATGGGACCTGGAGGAACTGAGATAAAGAATTGTGAGACGAATAAGGAAATTGTAGTGAGATAAAGATGCATTCATGGAGAGTAGCTGGGATAAAGGACTTCACTGAACAGAGGTCCTGATAAACTCTGAGAGATTTAGTGTCTGTATCGGAGACGCTTGACAAAAACCCTCTTCCCTTTGAATGATAGCATTGTTAGAACATAAAAAGTGTCCGTTTTCAACCTGAAAAGGATTTAGAAATTGCCAAATTTATCTGAATAGTCAGTCTTTTTCTTTGTTCTGTTTATTTTTCAGTTTATTAAACAAAAACTATTTATAGCTGTGTTGATAGCTGAGCATAATATGCTTTAAACGGGGAACAGCACTGTGCTGGGAGCCCTTTGGAAACACCATCTGAGGTGCTGTGGGAGAGGATGGTAATGGCTCTTGTCCATGTTGACTGCTGCACACAAATTGAGAAGAATCAGTTCCAGGTCCTTGATTCTTGTGGTGGTTAACAGCTGGAGGGTGTGTCAGAAAGGATGATCTTCACCCATCTGAGCTGGGGATCTCCTACCAGGTGTGGCAATGTCAATGACGTTACTGTGAGAGATCGTGTAAATTTGTCTCCACCCTGCCGGCAAACAGTGAAAACTGTGATGAACAAGTGTTTAAATAAGATATTTGACATATAGCAAGTTTGGATGGTAAATATAAGTCAGATGTTAATTTTTTCAGACTTATTCACTCTATTTTTGGCTACAACCCACAGCAACATTACCAAAATCTGTCCAGACCTTCTAAATGACTACCAGACAAATATACAATGTGAAGATGGAAAATAGCAGAGAAATGTCTACCTTGCTTTCATACAGTGTTTTATTTCTTCCCAAAGGTTCACATTTTCTGTTTCTGTCAAATAAAGTATTATTAAAAATGACAGGAAGGACATTTAACAGCTATTTATGGGATCTATAAGTCTTTTGCATGCTCTGAAAATAGACAGCAAGCGGTCTCAGCCACGGGACACACTTAAAACTCAACATTATTATGTAAAACTTGATGTCAAAGAGAAGTTTGCATCATTAAGCAGACGCTGCAGGTAAAGTGCAAACTTCAGCTGATGGTGAGCAGTCACCACAGTCCCTTTAACAACCATGTCTGCGTTTCAGTGATGACAGTACCTCTCTGCCGCATGTCATCCCACTCCAGAAACAGGACTTTCATGGTGTTTGAATCAGTCAGCTGTCCATCACCGTGGTGACAAAAAGCTTTTTCACAGTGTTGGGATGAATAGACAAAAAGACAATTAAGATAATTTATCCTCTCAGTTACATCACATTTTCCTTCATTAAAGATGAACACACACACACACACACACACACACACACACACACACACACACACACACACACACACACACACACACATAATTCTGAGGCTTCATTTGTGCAAAAATCCTTATTACATGTCCATTGTTTGTACCGACTGCAGATGTGACAGATCCTTTGTTCCAATAAAACTTATTCTGTATCTTGTTGTGTGTAGCTGTCATCCTGATGTTCCACATGTCTGTGTATCATCTCTAAGTCTTGTTACACAGTAGAAGCTGCGTTACCATGGTAACTTGTCAAAAATCGTTGTTGTGCTAATATAACAAAAGACATCTTGCACCTTGCAGAGTTAAACATACAAACCAAACAGCTGAAGAGTTACAGATTCAACACCTGAACACATCCCACTGCATCCTGTTAGTGACCATGGGGGCCATATGACACAGAGAAAGAGGTGCGGGACATCGTGGACAGGTCACTGCAGTGACATTTACAGTCATTTCTACAGTCCATTTAGAATCAGTGAATTATCTCCTCTTGAGAGCTTCTGTACAGGGTACAGCATGAGATGTATGCAGTACAGAAGATTTATGCACATATGAGGACATGTAACTTATGGCAGTAAGAAAAACTCAGTTATATGAAGAAAAACATGAAAACAGCACTGTCCACGTAAGAGCTTCTGTTATTTTCTCCAAGCAAGCCACACAAACAAGGCGTCAAACGAAAACAGAGACTCTGATGATTACAAAGACATCTGTTTCACCACTTTGTGCCAAACGTCGTCTGAGCCAGCATGTTTTATTTTCACTGTTTTGGGCACAGACGGAAAAAATGTCCAGGAAGAGCATTTTACTGTATAAAATCCTACAACAGAAACTTCCACAGTATTTTCTCTGTTACGTTAATGAAATGATACTAAACTGGACTTTCTGGACCGTCCACTCACAGTGCCACCTTAAACTTCAAACAAAGCTGAACATCCCAACAACATTGTCTAAATGCCAACATAACACAGCCGTGATGGACTGGCGACCTGTCCAGGGTGTGCCCTGCCTCTCGCCGTCAGACTGCTGGGACAGGCTCCAGCACCCCCGCGACCTTTAATCAGACCAAGCAGCGGAAAAAGAATGAGAGCATGAACAACATAAGTGGCAGTAAAGCACAGAACTTACATTTATAGTGTGACAATCACAAAAGGTTAAACTCCTACTGAATATGGATTTCCCATCATGCTTTGCTCTCTTTTCACGCTTGCTGTGGATCTGTGCATCTAGAAAAAAGTGCATTTCATTATGATACCAAAGCTTTGTTGAGTTCTGGGAGAAAACCAGTATCAGGCCTCAACAGCACAGACTCCAGGTATGTTTGGGTTTGAGAAGAATTTCATTTTCTCAACACACAATGCAGAAAATTCCTTCTGATCTTGTGCTACATTTGGACCAGTTTCTCGTGGATTATTCTTGGACAAACGTTTTATTCTTACTTAAAAAGCTCTGCTAATGCATTCTCCTGTGATTGTCTGATACGAGTGATGGAGGCCTGCTAAATCACTCAAAGAAGTATTTCCTCTATCTGTCATATAATACCTTGAGTTTTACTTGTTTACTCATTTCTCTTCATGTCTCCAAGGTGAATTTGGAGGCCATCTCTCGATTTTCCTGACTGAAAATTATTGGTCAGTATAAGCTGATGGGTTCCTATCTGCGTAACATGTCCATAAAACACCTGTAAAACTATTCAGGGTTCAGCTTCTACTTTTGCAGTTCTTCATTACTTTTATCCATTAATACTTTATATTTCAGAGATGTTTGGTGAGCAGAAAAAGTTTTTAAAAAGTTAAAAAAAAAACGTTGAAATTTTAAATGAAACTTGATGCACAGATGCCGGTCCTCTGTCAGACTTGTCAGGAATGACTGGGCCAGTTTTCCTAAGGACTTTGGACCTCGGAAGGACAGCGTGTGTTACATATTATTTTCCTTGGATGAGTAAAGGAAAATGGAAACGAATGAATACACCCAGTAATGTGTTCCTTAGTCACTGTGGGAAACAGCATTTGCATTGGGTCAGAGGGAGGAGTGTAAATGAACCTCAACAGAGTCCAGGCTGCACTGCTGCATGATATAAATTTACTCGGTCATTGCAGTGTACTCAGATATGTACATGAAGGAATTCTACCGAGTGATAAATAAGGGAGAACATGCATAGATGTAAAGAGTCAGCCTTTCATTTCTGTTTAAACAGAGTATTTTAATGGTTTCTTAGCTCGGAAAAACACAATATAGCATCACGCACAAGCGCTCTTAACTAAGTAAAAATTGAATTGAATCGAAATAAAATGAAAAAAACAATGAAAATAATAATTTTGAAAAGTTTTAAAACTTATTTTAAAAAGTTGTATGACTTTAGTTTAATTTGGAGAATAATAATTTAAAAGGAGCACACTGGATTTCTGAGGCTTTGATCCGTACCTCAGACATTTCCAGCTCTAACTAAAGTCTTTGTCCTGTTATATCTTTAAAACAGCAGAGCTAATTCGTTTGACAGGCAAGTCAAAAGCTTTAAATCACTAATAAACATTAAAAAAATGCTTTTAGTTCTTAATAAAATCTAAATAATAAGAATATTTTCTATTTAAGAAATATAACTTTTCATTTCTCCATCAACACACTATTGTGGCCTCTGAGGTTTGGTTTGTGTTTTTGTCGACTTCTCATGTTTAATTGTGTTGATCTTATCTTATTCTGTAAGTTTCCCCTCCTGTATTGTGTTTTTCTTTCTGCTGCCTGGCATTAGTTCACCTAGTTTGAATGACTTAACTCACTTCCACTGTTGTCAGTTCTCCTCAGTGTATTTATACAGACACATCGTGTGCTTGGAATCACATTCAATTCCACAGAAATAAAAAAACAGAGATGATTATGAATTAAGAATATAGTGGTTCTCCAGTCAGTTCTATAATTGTAATCCACGTCTGCTTGTGTGAGGATCTGCTTCCCTTTACAGCTCAGGGAAAAGCAGTAAAAGAGGAGGAAGAAATTAGAGAATCTCTAAAAATAAGTAGATAAGGACAATGTGAAGAGTCCATTTTTATCAGGGATTGTTATCAAGATCTGACTGTATGGATTAAACACAGTGAAATCATTTAGATTCAAAACAAACAAAAAGACACATACCAAACCTTTCACCCTTCTGTCAGTCTTTTCTGCTCCTTGTTGCTCTGATTATACCCAGCAGTTTCTGCTCATTCATATCAAGCATAAATAATTTAATAATGAACAATGTTCCGGTCTTATTTCTCACAGATGTTTTGGTAGAATCTGATTTAAACTAACTTTTCATATCTGTAGCAATAATTGATGACATTTCTGTTGAATACCACGTAAATCTCTCTCTCTCGCTCTCTCTCTCTCTCTCTAGCAATGTGAGGAGAAGTATTTTCTACAAATAGCTCTTGTTAAAAGTTAAATCTGAAGAAGCTGTTTGTGTCTTCCATGTGTTACTAATGGCAACAGTTATGTGATAAACAAAAACATTTTAATTTTTCAGTGGATCACTTTAGCTTATGTTCTAGCACAGAGAAGCATTTTTCTCGAGTCAGCCTCACTGATTAGTAGTTTTCTTATGGCAACAAGCTGTTCAGTCCCAGTTCCTTCAGTTCCCTTCACAGCATTTATGTGAAAATGTTCATATTCCCAGTATTAAACACACCCTTGAGACTGATGTTTGTGTGATTAGAGAAACAACTCATCAGCATCAGTATATCTTCATGCAGTACTTATCCAATTGGAGGCTCTTATATATCTACTTTGTTAAAACCAGGTGGTGACTTTCTTCTGGTGGAACATTGTGAACTAATACACTTAAATGCAGAAGACGATTTAAACACATGTAAAAAACTGTTCACATTATCTCTCAAAAAAATGTTTATAATGATTAAATAAGCAGATTCACAAAGTCCACAGAGGAAAAGTGAATCTGGTTGTTGTCACACTGACACGTCCTGATCATTTAAAATACATCAAAACATTTTTAAAAAATCTATTAGTGAGGTAAGTCCCTGTCAAGGTTTCTTTTTTCTTCTGTGTAATACACACACATTCATTATATGTGCTAATTCTGGAGGATTAAGTGTTAAAAAGTCATTTTTGTGCCTGGATCATTATGCAGATAATGATAAACTCCACATAATTAATTTACAGTTGTGTTCATATGTATTCATCCCCTTTTATTATAGAAAAGGCTGAATTTACAACAGTCACTCAAATAACTGGAGACTTAAAAAAGGAACAATAACTAAAAATTAGCTAAAATATAATTTAGTAATATAAGACACTGTTTTTTCATTTAATTGAGTTGAAGAAAGAAAGAAAAACAAACAAACACATTGGTTCTGGACAAATGAGAGACTTTTCTGTTGAACAGTGGGACAAAATACCTGTCAACAGGTGCAGAAGTCTGACTGAGAGGAACAGAAAACACCTGACTGGAGCGGAAACATTAAAGGATTGTTCTACAAAATATTAGTTTATGAGTGATGTAATAAATTATCTGATTTGTTTACTTTAAAAAAAAGTATTCCTATTGAACCAGAATTAGAAAATAATGTAATAATTTTCATAAAATTTTTATTTATTATTACTTCAGTCAATTTCAGCTTATTTTACAGGCAGCTGCTTTTTTTTTCTTTAATGAATGGGTATGAATAAATATGAGCACAACTGTAATTATTATTGCATGCCTTATAACTTCATCTTAAACTTTGTTATTTATTATACTTTACTAACCTCTATGTTCCATGTTGCACCATTACATCAGCAAACATTCACAGTTTGTGAAACCTGTCCTGATACCGATTCTAAACAATGTGATAACCTTTCTGTGATGAATAGTCAACATTTCAAGCCAGGACTTTATGCAAATGTTGTCACAATGACTCAATTACCCTGAGATTTTGTGCAGAAAACCATGGTGACAAATCCTGGCACATTTTATCAGGCGAGATCCTGATAAAAGGGATGATTTCCAACTATTTTCTGATTGTTTCCACTATCTTGCCGTGTGGGACATTCTGGAAGGTATTAATAGTAGCAACAGTTCATCAGACAATAGTATGGACATATCTACGAGCCAAAACATTTCAAAAGACAGATAATCAGGGAAAATCAAACCTCTTTCCTGTTATCTTTGACTAACTAAGCTGCTTGTTCTTCTCTTGTCTTCATTTCGGCCGCTGAAGTCTCAGCACGATTTGCCATGTAGATTTTATGCAGTCTAACACTGTCTATTCATCATGCTGTCATCCTATTGTTCCATCATTCCTTCTGCTGTCTGTACGCTGTTTCCCAGAAAGTGAAAACAGATGGAGTAATTCAGCCCTGTTGCATGGTGCATACTGCCTCTGATTCAGCACCAGGGACAGAGCCTGAGGCCACGTTTGCTTGAGAGTAACAAGCGAGAACTCATCTTCAACACAGTTCATACACATCGTGAAACACTGTCTCTCTCAAACTGCTTTTTCTGCCCTTCATGCCATCGCTTCCTTTCAGGGATATAACTGTTTCAAGTCATTCTTCTTCCACTATTTAATATTTCTGAATTAATGCTATTTATACCACAGCAGAACCGCGTTTGTTAGACTGTCTCCACATACACAACGATGGCCTCTTTATTCTGCTTTGTCTTTTCATTGCTCATAATTTCCCCAAAGAACCACAGGTTAATACTGGGAGGAGAATAATCCCTCTGTCTCTGTGCAATCTCCCTACCTTATGGCGCCCCGTCTATAAGTTAATTTCTCCAGTGCCTCTTGTATGAAACCATGAAGGGATTATCTTTCATTTCCCTCTCTGTCTTTTCCCTTTCAGTCACCCCTCTGCTTCTTTTTCCCATGCTTTCCATCTTACAACGCTCCCTTATTACATGCTCTGGTGGTCTTTTCCCACCGACAACACCCAATGGATGCAGGAGAAATAAAAACATGCTAGCCTCTGTCCCTCTCTACTTTGCTAACTTTCTTGCATCCAGTCCTGCTCCTCTCTCATCCCAACTAATCACTTGCTCCGGTGGTTCATACTGCAGCACTAACAGGGACAGCCGTGGTAATACCTCAAGCCACTGAAGTATATATCTGTGTGTGAGGAAGCAACTCAGGTGATCTCAGGCCATAAATTACCAAATCAGGATGCAGACACAGCGAGGAAGCACCTCATCCTGAACTGGTGTATCTGCTGCTGCATGATTAACCTTTGGCTTATAAGAGTGTGTGTTTCTGTCTGATGGAAAGTGAACAGTGCAGGTCATTAATGCGCGTATGCAGTGATTCTGTGAGCTGCATTACGTTCAGGGATGTTTGATGGACCACTTTGTGACTGACGGGGACAGCCAAGGGAGGAGTAGGGACTACATGGTGGTGTTACAACAATATCAAGCTCTGCCCACTGTCTCTTTCTCACACACACACAAACACACACAGCACCTCTCCTCACTCAGAAAACGAAGTTTTCCTTCCTTTCACGAATTCATTTTAATCTTTACTTCTCTATTTGCCTTTGCTTTCTTTCTGCACAGCCCAGCCAGCGCTTTCTGAAAAAGTTAAACATCACCTGAAATTGCTCAGATGTTAAAATCACAAGTGGAAATTGATTTGACGCATTTCCAAATGTGTATTTCCAAACGTGGGCTGCAGCAAATATTTCTCTGAATGTTGTTTGACCAAATATAGACAACAAATTATTTGATTTTGAAAAATTGATGGCGAAGGCCGAGGGAAAAAAGAAGATGAATAAAATATTGAGATGTCTTAACTGTGTAAAGAGATGGGAAAACCTTGGGCGACAAGAATGAACCAGGACAGAATGAGATGGAGAGATAGTGACATGTGGGTGGATGTTGGAGAAAAGACAATAGTAACCACATTAGAAGCTTAGCAGCCCTAGGCGGTGGCAATATTGCATTTCCTGCTGAGAGAAACAACACGAAAAAAGGCCACAAAGGAAAGGGAACATGCGGCTCAGCCTGATACATAGTTGCTGCTTTTAACCCAAAAAGACAAATACACAGCCAGGCGCCGCCCACACAACGCAGCCAAATGCGCACACTTACAGAAAAATAAATCCTGTATTTTATTCCACAAAAAGTAAAGCAGTGATGTGTACAGCCATACCTGCACTGGGTTGTAGGAAGTGATTGCAAGCAAACAGGCTTTTAACTTAAATAAAACAGAGTTGTCTGCTGTCTGTCAGTTCTTTCTTTGGTGACAATCAGGGATGAAACTAACGGAGACACGGAGGGAGAGGCAGATTTATGACTCGCTTGCTTCGCTCCAGACCTATGAACCGTCCACCAACTGAGTTGTCTGATATATGTGCCAAGCTGTTGTCTGCACTTGTCAATACGTACACCTTTATAATACATCAAAGATGAATTGTGTGCTTTTCAGCACTCGCATGCAATTAAATGTGGAGGAGCGTTCTTCTTACACTGCTTTGCTCCACTTATGAAGCTCCTGCAAAGCACATATTTTTGGCAAGGTTACACATCCATGCTGGCTGAAAATAAAGTGAAGTTCAGGCAGCTGCATTGCTGTCTATTGATCCATGAAGAAAAATTCCATTTTTTTCCTCGTGCAAATCAATTACAGTGAAGGCAATGAAGGTGGAACAGTGTAAGAAGTTTGCAATCAATTTGTTATCAAGTTAATAACATGCAGCACACGACCCAAACTAAAGAATCAGACCAGACTGTTTTATTATGTGCTTTATTATGTACACAGTATGAACAACAAATGAATAAAAAAGTTTTAATGCAGTAGATTCACGCAGCAAAAGTCATGTTTGTTCATTTTTTTTCACAAGAATCTGACAGAAATTATAAGAAAGTAAGAGAAGTTTTTATAAGTCCATACATCACATGTCTCTACTTGTTCATCCCCGGTTTTAAGTGAGTAGACTTTAGACATAAGAAAAATGTGTGCAAACAGGTATTAAACATTTGCTACTTCCATTGGAGTGAAGCTGGTAAGAAGCAGCCAGATTCTGGTCACATGCACTCCATTCACTCGATTTGCTGCAGTGATTTTAGTAGCTGTTGCTTCCCATCACTCAGAAAAGAGGTGTAATACCGTTTACAAAGAATATTTGAGAAGAGAAGATTTCTGGTGTAGTGATTAATAACATAAATTATTAATATGAAATATTCATTTTTACATTGAGTAATATAACACCATCTCTTATTTTCTAGCTACTTGTGGTAAGCTATTCATGTGGAGTTTGCATGTTCTCCCCGTGCATGCATGGGTCCTCTGCATGTTAGGTTAACTGGTTACTCTAAATTCTCCCTAGACGTCTGAGACGTGAGTGGTTGTTTTGTCTCTTTGTGTTGGACCTGCGATGGACTGGCGACATGTCCAGGTACCCCACCTCTCGCACGAAGGCTGCTGGGATAGGCTCCAGCTCCCCTGCGACCTTTGATCGGTGGTTCCATAAAGTGATTATGAATGAATGAATTGAATGAATGAATGAATGAATGTGTTCATGGGATTCACTGATGTCATGGTTTTCTGGTAGCGGTTATTTTCGGGACCATCAAGTCAAAACTCGCAAGGGTAGCAGAGGTGGTGTTTATTAATCTATTGTTCCATTTGTTTGATTATAATCACAAAGGATTTAAAAACAAAGGAAATGTGAGCCTAGAGGGCAGATTTTTGACATTTTTGAGACCATTTTTTTCCCCAGTAATAGACATAATACTAGAGATTTACATGAAAATATTCATATGGAAATGACAGGTAAAAATGGGAGTTTCCCAGCCAAACAGGGTACATGACAGGTATGATTATAATCGATGAAAATTTCCAGATAATCTAATATCCTGATGATCTGCCACTGGATGTAATCAAAGGAGGGTTCTCTCGGATGATTCTTCACGTTCTTGCTATTCTTGCTGGCGCAGTCCGGTCTCAGGAGGGTCCTAAAGATGGCGCTGTTGAAACATAGTGACATCATATGAGACCCAGAAATACGCTAAAAGGGAACCTATGATCTCATATCTTGAGTTGAATAACCATTGAATAAATAATTAATAACTTTAATCAGTCAGACACAACATAAGTTCTTGTTTGAATGGACATAAATCAGACTCAAGGAAATCCATATAAATGTGGAACTAACTAATCTAACCTCTATATGAGATCAAATATGAATGATGAAATACAAAAGAATATTAGGAAAAAGAAAAACAAGAGAAAACATGAACCAAAAATGTGTAAATATGATGACTGGCCTAAACTATGCTAGCTTAAGGTGTTTGCAAAACAAACATCACATTGGAGGCTGAAACTTAGCTATAAAACACATAAAATCTTTGTCCTCCTTGAACGTGAGGCCTGCTCAGAGCCAGTAAACCGTCTCTGTCCGCTGGTTTTCATCATCTCATCAGCAGGATGAATACTTTTCGGAAACTGCTGTTGTGTTCATTTTTATTGTCCTCCATTGGAAACTTAATATGCAGATACGTCCTCACAAAACCAAAAGATCAAACAATAAAATATGCTAACCCAAATCCCACATGGTTCACTGAATTTACAAATAAAAAGTTACCTTGTTTTGATAAATGGATATAATATAAGTTATCAATGCATTTTGCATTTTGGATCAATGTCACTGGAACATTGAGCATATCATCAGGTTATTAATGTAAATCAACCTATTGTTTCACCTCTTTCAGGCCTGACAATTAAAAAAAAAAACAAAACACATTAAATAAAAAGATTATTGTAAAAAGACTCAACCTGTGTGACCTGCATGGAGGGACTGCAAGGCATAGACATTTCACACACAGAGCGTGACAGCACCGCTACGGTTTGTTAAGTTGCATCTGAGCAAACAGAGACGATCAAAGTAGATTCATTCTGTTTAACTGCATACATACAATAAATTATGCAAATGTGAGGCAAACTACTTCTTAGAAGCCTGCATATAGTTAACATGACCTTCAACTGCTGCTGACACCTGTCTGCTTGCATGAACTGTCTTTGGCCTCTGGGGAAGTTGCTGTCATCCATCACACTGAGTTTATGCGCGTATGTTTGCATGTAGTGTTGATCATGCAGAACTATGTGCAAGTTCAAACTCCACATGCTTTCCCCCCTCAGCACAGGGAAGTCATGTGGGAAGAAAAAGAAGGTGGGAATGACTTTTCTCATGTTGAGGACTTTCCACATACTCTCTCTTTCCTGTTCCTCCATGTAATGGTTCAGTATGCCGGTGGGTCTGCCCGTCACTCAGGAGAGGAGTTACATGTGGAACTCTCGTACTGTCTGTGAACCAAAGACACGTCCTGGGATACAATTGTCTGCATATAAACTGCAACATTGCAGTAGCCGATGTTTTATTTAAGACTTTGGAGATTTTCTTCTACCCAAAACACTGGGGAATATTTTGCAGCCTGTGAAGTGGTGGTACTGCTGTTGAAAACAACTCATATGAAAAAACACATTTCAATTTTAATGCTGCTTTTTTTATACATTCTGAAAGTTGAGAAGATACCGTAATGACTGTAACAACAGATGAGTTTGGAAGAAATGCTGAGATCATAAAACAACAACAGTGATGAATGATTCGCACCTCAGAGTGTATTCAGGGAAGCTTGAGGCTCAATGAATACAATGAGATCAACCTTTTGCTTTTACATCTCTTTTTTCTCCAGCTCTTCACACCTCCAGATATGCTTATAAAAATGCTCTGTCATTCCCATAGACTGTCTAGAAATACATGATGATATCAGGAAGGATATTAGAAATCGTCCGTTTAATCAGAGCAAACAATCAACCCAGGAACATGGAGCTTCTCTCTGTACTCTGTTGCTGGGAGACCTGGATGGACAATTGATGCTGCACATGGTTAAATCTTGACAGAGGTCTGGTGCCTCCTTATTGTCTTTTGATATAATTTGTCCAGGCTGAACCTGCTGAGTTGTGACTGCCTGCATGAGTCTGCCAAGCAGAATATGAGGGGCTCTAATAAGCAGAGTCTGCATGAATGGCTGCCAATGAAAAAGGCTTGTTTTTAGTCTCCATGCCCTGCAGGTTTCAAGGTGGAATTATAAGTAGATGGACATGTGGCTGTGTAAATTAAAACTTTTGTACAAGTGATGTATGTTTTTCATCTCTCTTCTATTTCAAACTGAGAGCCTGCCAGGAGCTGGATCAACCAATTAGCTTGCTTGAATGTAAGAAGTATGAGCTGGATTCTGTTACTAGGCAATGGACAAAGCCTTGGGATGGCTCCAAGCCAAGAGGCACAGTTCAGTCTCCTCAGTACTCATACATTCGGTGGCAGTGTTCACATTGTTTCTCCTGTTATGAGCTGTGAAAGTACATTTTTCCAAGTTTCAAAGGCGATTTTAATAAATATCAAAATTCCCTTGTGCCACTTTGCACAAATCCTTTCAGGAAGGGAGGTTTATTGGCAGGTTCTCTGAAGATGAACTGCAGCGCATAACTCCAAGAGCCCTCCTTAAGGAGCCGATTAAAGAGCAGAAGAGAACTAAAGAGGTGCAGAGAAGCAAAGCACATTCAACTAATCAATACATCCCAAGTGCCACTTCATAATCTTTTCAACTCAACACAGTGATTTACATTGATTATCTCACAAACATCAACAAGTAGGGTAATAGATCCAGAAGTTTCTCTCTCTCTCTCACACACAAATACCTGCAAGCGATTTCTTGTAAAAGCAAAGGATTCAGTGAGGCACATCAATTTAATTTTGAGTCAGCCTGCACCCCACCTAGGTTGGCGAACTACTGTTCTTGGGGTGCAGAAGCAATAAAACTGCAACAATGATGCGCTCACCCAATGAGAAGCTGTCCATCTGTTTTCACATTGCTGAGTGATGTGTGGAAACAACACTGCAATGAAGTGTTAATGTTCCATGCCACTCTCAGAGCTTCTCCACGGGCGCTTGGACCGAGAAACAGAGAGAGAACTGTATGTACAGCGAGATCAAGTTGGACTCCTTCATGCGGCCAGTTAAAGTAGACTAAATCCTACATAGATTCAGAGGAATATAATGGAGTTTAGTTAAAAGACAAAACAAAATAAAAAGACAAGGATAATGTCAGCATGAAGACCCAACTGTTCCGATTGGCCAGACAATTCAGGTTATTATACAATATTCTTAGAAATGAAACAGTGGTAGAGAATTTCCTGGCGGTAATCTAATCCACTATTGCATGAATTATAATGGAGGAATTATAAAGGAAAATATAAATATAATTACAATATAAATATATATTGTGTCCTTTCAATAGTCTCTCTCTCTCGCTCTCTCTCTCTCTCTCTCTCTCTCTCTCTCTCTCTCTCTCTCTCTCTCTCTCTCTCTCTCTCTCTCTCTCTCTCTATATATATATATATATATATATATATTTATATGTACCATCTTCTATTCAAAGGAACAACAACAACAAATTTCACTTTGTTTAGTTATAATGAACGGAACAAGATTGTGATGAATGATAAACTTTGTACAATAAATATACTTAAACACACAATAATAACATTTCATGCAGCCATGTTGATTTCACAATTGCTCAATGTTGCATTAAGGTCGTGTTTCTTGATCCAGGTCCTCAGTCCTGCATGTTTTAGACATGTTCCTCCTCCAAAGCCCTGAGGACCTCACATTACTGAACTTCCTCATCAAGTAACCTGCAGCCTGTTAATGAGCCCTTTATTTCATTCAGGTGTGTTAAGGTAGAGTTGCCGATAAAACATGCAGGCCAGGGGGCCTGATGACCTGGAATGGGAAACACTGCATTAAGGCAACATTTGTAGTTTCTGTAGTGGTATGTTGTTGCCTCAGGGCATGAGTTGTGATTATTTAAATAGCACATACACTCCCATCCAAAAGTATTGGAACAGAGAGCCCAGTTTTATTTATTTTTTCTGTTCACTACAAACCTTTTAGTTTGACATCAAAAGACAAATATGAAAGAAAAGTTCAACATTTCAGATTTTATTGCCCTGTATTTACATCACAAGTTGATGCACAAATCAGGAGATAGCATTATTTGTAATAAACTATATTTTTAGGTGAGAATAAGTATTGGAACAGAGACTCAGAACAGACTGAAAATTAACAGCAAATCTTTTGTTTGCAATGATTTCATCAACCCTGTGACCCACTGACACTACCGGATTTTTACGTTCTTCTTTCCCAGGATTTCACAGCAGCCTCTTTCAGATGTGAGTTCAGGTCCTTCAGTGTGTTCAGCAGGTAATATGCTGTTTTCTGGGTTATGATGACTGATCTGCCGGCTGCGTGACTTTCTAATCAGTTTGGTTTCATCCCTCTTTAAAAAGAAGCAGAAATGCTAAAATGCTTCTCAGTTCACTTTGCTGCTGACATCATGTGTTGCATCCACATTGAAGATTAATGAGTCTGTACCAGGAGAAGCCATGCAAGCTCACACCATGACATTACCTCCATTGTGTTTCACAGCTGAACTTGTAGACTTTGGGTCATGCCCAGATCCCCTCTTTCCCCAAACTTTAGACTTTCCATCACTTTGGCAAACAGAAATCTTTTTCCTCAAACAATCAGAAGCTTTGAGGCTCATCCTGTACCTTTCTTTTTTTTTTTTTTTTTTTCCCAATTTCCAGTTTGGCCTTCCTGTTTTTGTTGCTAACGAGTGGTTAGTATATCTGTTGGTGTAGCTTCTGTACTTTAGTTGACAAAGTCATCTGCAAACAATAGATTGTGATCTGGGCTGGTTCTGATGTTGCTAACAGCTGTTTCAGGGCTCTTCTTTGAAACTCTCACAGTGTTTCTGTTGTCAGTTGGGGATATTGTCCCCAGTCTGCCCATTCGACTTCTGGTAATTAGAACTGCGGCTTCTTTCTTCTTCACGACATTCCAGGTGTTTTATACCGGCTGTTGCCAGTGTTTGTGCAATGGCTCCCATTAATTTGTCATCTTCTCTGAGCTTCTCAATTGCTTGTTTTTCCAGCCACAGACACCTCTCTAGTTTTCACAGTGGTTACTCCAGTAACCAACCATCTGCACCGGTAGAACCCAATGGAGAGCAAACATTCAGCGGCATTTATTGGTAGGATGATTGGACATTGGACACACCTGGACAACAACAAACACCCATCAGGTACATCACAGATAATGCTATCTTCTGTGTGCATCGGACTGAAATTTAACTATCTGCAATTACAAGCTGAAATGTTGATTCTTTGTCACATATTTTTCTTTTGATGTCCAAGCCAAACGCTTGTAGTCTGAAGGAAATAGCTTCATTCTGTTAAATGGAAATGGAGCTTGTAATAAACTACCAAAAATAAAAGGCTCATTTACCTTGTAGTGTGAAAATATTTCAGACTGAAAATAGCAAGGAAATGTTTTAGACTTTTTTGTGGAGCAACATATCAGGGGTCATATCAGCGTTTCAGTCCGGCTTGCTGTATGTTATGTGTCAACTTAGAGGATTGTTATTAGTTCCCATTTGTCTTCCCTATTTTTCAAAGACAAAACATTGTAGTTTTGACTGAAAACACAGTGTAATAGAGGGACTGTGGACTTTTAGTTTTACTTACATCTAACACTAACATTCAGACTTTCAGGGAGTCTGGAGCCAACAGGACAGTGTAGACCCCTTTAGAGCGTCATTCAACACGCACTCCCCAAGACATGTTGTGTTCTGATGGCTGGGCATCCACACCACTTGCTCTTTCTCAGATGTATCTTTAGCTTTCTTGTTTGTTTCTGTCTGCAGATATTATTATGGTTCCCTGAACCTGCATGTAAAAAGCTAGCAGGGTGCAAGTCCAGACAAGCTCCCCGGGGTTTGCTGAATGTCATCAGAGAGTTTACAGAAGTGGAAGTAATCAAAGCATTGTTAAGAAAAGTGGAAACAACAGAAATACACAGGAATCCACACAAAACAAGTGCTATGCTTGTCTCATAGTTTAGGATTCAAGATAATTTTTATTACATGTTGGTAGAATATTCTTTAAACAATTTTTGCACAAATTCCTTTCATTTGCTGCGTACGGTTGGGTTCAAGCAACCCAACGCTGGAGAAAGGACAAAATTGATAAAATAACAAAAACCTGAAAAAAAATTAATACAGAATTTGCTAAGATATAATTTAGTGAAAATAGACACCACTTTTAAAAAGGGGGTGAAAAGAGTAAATAAAAAAAAAGTCCAGGACAAGTTAAAGGACTTTGCAGACGAGCAGTGGGTCAGAATACCTGGCAAAAGCTGCCAATGTCTGAGTGAGAATTACAGAAAACTCCTGACCGCAGTGATCACTTCAACTGAATACTCTGTCCGTCTTCTGGTCCCATCATGATAGTTTTTGTGTAAAAATATTTGTTGAACCACAATTCAAAAGTAATGTCAGGTTTATCATTTAATTTTTGTTTAATTTTTAAAAAAAATCTATTACAACTCATTTTTGTGTGACAGCCAATTTTTCCTGATCTAAAGGAGTGTTCCAAGACACTTGACGGCATTTCCAGCAAGACTAGAGAAGTGTCTGTGTGTTTTTTCCCACTCAGTTTAGCCATAAGAAAATCCACAGTGACACCTAACTCTGGACCAAATGGACCTCTGGTTCTGAAATTATTTACACTGAAGGACATTGGTTATCAAATAAATACACACACATAGGCTGCTGCTTTAATGCTCTCATGGCAGATGAAACACTGGCTTTATAGTAAATTTAGATGACCAATGACAAAAAGCACTCTTTCTTTTACTGGTAGGCAAACATTTAAGAAGGGTCTTTGTCATTAATTAAACTTGTAATTTAATAACACATCAAATATGGACAGACTGGAACCTACATGTTTTAAAAAAAACTATCTAATTATGATTGTAGTTATTTTTTTAGTTAATTTATTTTGAAAATATTGAAAATCTTACATAGTCCACCTTTAAAAGAGCCTATAATGTCCTGCAAAGGGAGTAGATATAGAATAAACAATAAGGGCCCCAGAACAGACCCCTGTGGAACGTCATTATCAGCCACAGAAAATAATCTCCCAGAAAGGTAAGAGAAGAACCATTTAAGTACAGATCCTAATACCCCAACCCAGTGTTTCAGCTTGTCAAGCAAAACATGATCTATCATGTCAAGTGCAGCAACAATAACACAGAGAGATGACCAGTATCACACTGTCTCATGATGTCGTTGGAGACTCTGAGCAGGGGTGTTTCATTGGAGTGAGTCTGGCAAAAACCAGACTGATAATGATTCCGGGTATTGTGTGTCTCCAGAGCAGCTGTAAGCTGCTTCTCAACTATTTTTCTAAAATCTTAGAAACAAATGGCAGATTTGAAATACGTCTATTGCTGCTAAAAAAAAATGAGTAGTGAAGCTTTTGTTTTTTTAAGAGTGGATGAACAACGATATTCTTAAAATTGTCTGGGACCTGACCAAGCAGAAGAGAAAAGTTTATCATTGACAGCACACGAGAAGCAATAGCCTGGAAGGCATCTTTCAAAAGGGATGTAGGTAGAACATTTAGAGAACAGGAAGATGCCTTCATTGAGCCACCTAATGTGACCAGTTCATGGAAAGAAACAGGAGAAATGTAACAGCGAGCATAACAACCATGCTGTGATCCTGCAAGACTTTACAGAATCTTTGTAGATACAAAGTTTGGTTTTCCTGTTCAATAATTGTGTTTGTCTGACATCCGTTGGAACTAAAAAGACGCCTTTTTATTATTGTTTTGTGCACAGTCACAATTACAATGTCTTAATTTTGCATTGTTCGTCCCTAAAAATGTGCTGTAACGCTGAAGATTTGAAGGGTGCCTCCTGATTAGATTCACATTGGACACCTTCAAAAGTTTTCCTGTATCAGTGCTGCTGATCAGCAATATGGATCAATGATAAGAGTCCTCATGAATGGGCTAGTAACCACTAATAATTATTCAATCAATGTGACTGGCCTGATTGGTTGCTGAGTTTCCTACTACACTTCTCATCACCAATATTAGCAGTGAATGGAAAAAATGCAGAAGAAACAATAAATGAAACCATATGAGTCAAGGGTCATGTGAATGAAACAGACCTATGTACAAAAAAATCATGTTTTTACAGAGCAAAACTTTCATAGTGTATGACAGTTAAATCTGTGAAGATTTTATTAAGTTTTTTCTTTTTTCTCAAATCTGTATTTTCTGCTGTTGTTTTGAATCCAGAGTCGTCCTGCAGAAAACACATCAGGCGCCTCCACTGCTCTGATTGGCTCAGTACTTGGGAAATGTATGAATATCCATGCATTATATTTTGTAAGAAAACATTCAGACCATTTTTGAGAGCCACCTGTAGCACAAAGATCTCCAAATCTGGTCTTCAAGAGCCGGTCTCCTGCATGTATTGGATTTCCCACAGCAACACACCCAATTCAAACGAATGGATCATGAACAAACTAGTGCTGAACTTGACAAAAAGCTGTGGGTGATCCTTTTTTTGTTTAATCAGGTGTTCTGCAGTAGGGAAATGTTCAATACCTGCAGCACACCAGCCCTTGAGAACAAGAGTAGGAGATCCCAGCGGTAGGGTTATAATGTAAAGCTGTGTGGGTCAAATGTTCTAAAACTTCCAAAATATTGGGTTGATTTGACCATGAATTGGATAAGTCATTCAATGATTTTCCTTTTAATTATTGCTGCTGTAAAAACAAATAAAAATATTAAATGTATAAATGTATATATATTTTATTTATAAGCTTAAATGACATGAAATGGGAGATACACCCCTTTTTTCATGTTGTTTCTCTCATACTTTTCTATTTTCCCAGTAAACCATTGACCAAATAGTTGGAAAATTCTCCCCTGCTTTTAGATATTTAGTGTAAAAAAACAAAATAAATGAACACAAACCATCCAGAGATGTAGAAACCTGTAAAGGATCGTAAACTTCTGCTTAGAGGAGTTTACACATAAATTCCTTTAATCTGCATTAAGATATATATTTGGGTTATTCATTGATTTAAAAGCAGCATTTGTGTAGAAAATACTTCTGAGCGACAGCACTAAAAGCCCTCTTAGTGACACATTTTTGAGCATCTGAACATCTGAACAGCTGCTGCTTGTTGATGTGTTGAAAGCAAAATGAAATAGCATGAGGATCCCAGCAACCTTGACAAGAGCCAAACTGTGATGGCTGTGTTTCTGCATCACAACATTTTAAAGCATACAGTTCTTGTTAAGGTTCCACTTAATGGAATATACCCCCAAAAAGCTGCCCAATAGTGGCCACCCAGTGACCCACCGCAGGGCTCCAGGCTAACCTTTTCCATTAGCAGCTCTGATCTGAAAGTTTTCAGACTGACAGCATAAAATCTCGAAGCAGAGATTCAAATGAACTTTATTTCAGTCCTGTCATGTTTCTTCAACCTTGACTCCATGACTAAGACGTAAATGATTTGGGTTTTTTTTTCTACATTTCTTTTTACAGAAATGACTCATCTGTTTTGTTCCTAAGCTAAAGCATCTTAGCGTGAAATGGTTTTTTATATGAAAAAGACAAAATAGCAGCATTTTTAAATAACATATGCTTTAAAATGATTCATTTCCTGGACTTTTCCTGTGAATTAAAAGACCAGTTTGGCATTTTGTAAGATTTTTTTCTATTCAATTTTATCAGTAATTCTTTTTAAGATGATGAAATATAGTCTTGATTTACATTCTGAATATTGAAGTTGATTGGTTCACAAATCAGTGTTGCTTCCAATGAGCTACTTTTTCCTTTCTGACTTAGATTCAGTTTTTTTATACTTTAATAAAAGATAGTTGGTATACTTTATACTAAATTAAACCATGAATAAAGTGAAATGAAGCTGTCATTTACAATACTGAATGGGTTGATTCCTGTATGAAAAATGCTGTTTGTAGACACTCTGACCAGAGGACATCGTAGTCACTCTTTGCTTTAGCAATAAAATCATGCTAGCAAAGTGTTGCTTCATTTACAGCAGCTTTATCTCACAAACAGTTCCGTGTTGGGAAAAGGTCTGATTTCCTGCTGATCCCAGATTATATTGTCATCATGGATTTGAGATTGCAGAGTCAGGGGAATGTAACCCAACCGTTCCAATGATGGCGTGATGTGGCAGTAGGCTGCTTATTAATCTGATAGAGACAACCTGAGCAGCTTTATCAAACACAACTGTAAAAATAGGCTTCCATCATGCATGCAACACAAATTCTGTCTAATTTTCCCCACTCATAAAAAAATGGCCACAGAATGGAACTGAATGGCCACATGTGAAGCTGTCAGTCTGATGAGAGTGACACTGCAGCTCGCTCCTAAGTATGCAAAGCAAGAGCTAGCTCATTTGGTCCAGCAACATAGGAGCAACTTTGACACAAACAACGGAATTCCACGGTGGCTGCAGTGGCAGGGAACACTTCACACATTCCAGCTTTCTGTGTTTGAGGTTTACAACAGCAACCTGAGCGTTGGAACTGGACTGTATGAGGGAAAAAAGCTGGCAGAGGCAGTGAGACGCTTTGGGCAATGTTCTGCTGGGAAATGTTACATCCTACCTTTATTGACAGACACTACGACCAATAAAATAGCTGAAAACCTCACACACACCATTACAGCAGCAGTTTTTTATGGCTTTGCTTCTACCTCACAGCAAAATGTCTTCAGGATTTTTCATTTTTTAAACAATCTGTATCTGAACACAATCATCATGGCTTGATAGATATGTTTTACCTGTACAGGGAGGGCATTAACACATATTAATAATGAATATAAATAATTTTAAACATGGAGAAACTGAATGTGGTTTCATATAAGCATATTATATTCTACCTGTAAAAATGAATAGATAAGTAAAGTTTAATCTTGTAGCTATTACTCTACTACACAAATAATGAAAGAAAAGCAAGAGAGAATGATGTTACTTGATGTAATAAAGGAATAAGAAATGACACAGAAGCCTGCATTTACAATGGGCTAAAAAATTATATTCATACTTTTATGATGGTGAAATGTAAAATCTACATCTATTTCTTCGTCCAGGTTTTTCCCCTTTTTTTTTGTATTTCTACATAAAGCTGTTAATGAGCAGTATGGGACTTTGGGTTTGCTTTTACACTAATAGGGAAGGAGGACATAGTCACACACTGCATGTATGTGTTGTGCATGCGAGGCATACTGGCTCTGTGGGTGGATGAGATTTCTGGTGGCATGAAAAAAACACTTAAAGCTGTGCACATTATCTGGTTTTAGTATCTGTGAACATCCACAGCACAAACGTAGAGTTACATTTAAAAAATGATTTCAGATACAGAGGAGGCTCCTGTGCCTTCATAAAAGCATGTATCATGATTTGCTGTCCAAACACCGACACATTAAACAGCTTGGAAAGGTTTTATCTCAACCACTCTGATTGTTTGTTTGTCTGTTGCTATTAGCAACTTGCTTTGCCTTGAGCTAAAGATCAATAGAAAAGGGCATCATACATTCAGAACTGTGAAGAAATGATGATTTTTCCAACCCCCCTGTTGTGCAAACGGTTGTCTTATGGCCACTATGATCACAGACACACACAGAAGGGATTAAGTGACACAAACGCAAACTAAAAGTCATTGCTTACATTGCAACCTCTGCTTTTTCTCACTAGTAAGCGAGACACAAGAGCACTTGCTTATTTGTTTACACAACAACACACAGAAATGGTCTGATTATTAGATGATACAAGACGACACGAACACACACGTTCACTCGTTTTGGCACTTTGACAAAGATACTAAGCAGCTTGAAGGACACAGTGGAGAAGTTTTTTCAGATCGTGACTAAATCGTAGAAGAAACTTTTGATTTGCAGTCCTAATCTATTAGTGCAAAATCTTTCAAGATTTTATAAATTGTGCCTTCATCTGCAGTATTTTTTACACCGATAACTAGCCTGCTAAGGAAAAAAACCTGCTGCAGGTTAAGACTTTGATTATTTTCCTTTTAATCTTGAACATGCAAAGAAATATTTATTAAATAAGTAAAATGTGTCCATGATTAATAAAAAAGGCTCCAGAAAATGTGTGATTTGTATTCATTAGTTTTGATCTTGGCTAGTGGAGGATAAATTTGAATATCTACACCAATGAGGCAAATTGTTAAAGAAAAACCACCTTTTTTATGTTTGAGAGCATTTAAGCTGTCTGAGGTCACAACCAACTTACTGCAATGTAACACTTCTTTCTATTTGCCAAGGTCTGAAATGATATCACTCCATGAACTGTTCAGGTTTGCAGAGTAATGTTGCATCACTATCCTGACAATGCTTGCTACTTTTGTTCACTTGGAAAAGAAAAACTCTGTCATACTGTTTTACTGTGAAACTGCAGTAAAAATGTTGATAAAAGTAACTGGTTTCACTAATATTGTACAGGAAAGGAAATTTTTGACTTTGTTTCACTGAACACACTCTGCCTCAGTTCTCATGAGTTGGTCTATAGTCAGCTGTATATGTATTGTTTATGTTTCGTAGTGTGTAAAAGTCGATGCAGTTGGCTCCCAGTCCTGGATGGTCAGTCCTGCAAACTGGTGGGCTTTGGACCTGGTGCATCTTCTCACCTTTGCATGTCCAAGGAAAAAATAAATACATACATGTCAGATTGCTAATTGCTTTAGATCATTTTAATTTTCTAAATTATATTGAAATATGTCTGTGACACAATAGTTGGATTGTCATAGCATTGTGGCAGATGGTGGCTGAACCCAAATATCCATGCTATTCCCTACATGCTGCTTACGGCATTTTCTAGGGATGCCTGAATGTCCAGAGAGAAAAAAGTATAGCACTCAAAATTACCCACAACCCATCTTGAAAAGTAGTGAGCATCGATGGTCAGTAGACGGGTCAATATGAAGCACAATGAAGTGCAGGCATGAGCTATAGGAATAAATGTCAAAACAGGTAAAAACAAAATCTATAGATCATTTTATCCTCATTTGTTGAATAAATATGCAAAAACGAATGTAATACAACATAGGAAAATAGTATATTTTCACAGGAGTTTAGATTGAGTTTGGAACGCTGTGGTGGTTGCCGTGGTGACAGCCAGTAGTCATGTGACCTGCGGCAAGAATAATATAGCTTCGTTTTCAAATTGCCTCCAAAATGAGTTCACTGAATAGTCTGCTATTTAGTGTTGTACTGTATATTAAATGAGGGGTTAGGAAATAGAGCGGACATTCAAACACAACCAGAGTTTCTCCACTCGAACACAAGAGATTAGCTTAGCAGGTGTGGCTAGACATGCATGAAAGTGTTAGCAAATAGCATCACTACCCGCTAGTTGCTGAGTTGTTTACTCTCGTTTTCAGGGTCTGATTTGAGCCGAAACATGTATGACTATTTGTTTGGTGTTGACATTGTTGAGTAGTTACTCTGGTTTGTTTACCAGTTCGGTCTGTGTCTCTACGAGTAAACCAGCTGATGTGCCCGCTCCCGACAACTACTCCTAGCAGTTGACCAATCAGATGCAGGCATAGGGCGGAGCTTCCTCTGTTCGCTTGTTTTTGGCTGATCTGCTGTTTTTCTATGAATTTATTTCACCAAGTGCTTGAGTCACCAGTCACCATCCTTTCTTCCATGAAGATGATGGTTCCTGACAATCCTGCACCGAACTTTCAGATGAGAGTTACAACTTCTACAAAAACTAAGACATATAGGTCCAGTTGAGTAGCCTGTGAAGGATTACCATGACCTGGAAGAATGAGAATCTACACCCACAAAAGTAAATAACTGTCCTGATAAGCAAATACTCTGAACATGAAGCTCAAAAAACAACAAAAACAACAACACACTGATCATGGTGGAGATGATCAGTAATAGAGGAACAGCAGTGGAACAATAACATGGAGTTATTTAATCCTCATCCTTGTTTACTCTACACGACTTCAGCATTACTATCCACAGTGTTTTAAAAATGTGGGTCAGTGCAATTCATAGCTCACCATGAGACTATTATTAATCAGTGGTCAGCCCCGACTATCTGTGATCAAACTGTGGATCACCAACTCTGTTTCCAAAGGGGCTGAGACACCTGAAAAATGTAAAACCAAACAGGATGACGTGATCTCAAACCTCATAAACCAATATTTTATTCACAAGACAGAGAGCAAACTAAATTCTGAAATGGAATTTATTTTTTACTGTTTTCAATATATTATTTTCAACTTTTTGGAATAAGGGTTTTTCACTCATTCATTTTATATACCACTTATTCCTGTTTAGCGTTGCAGGGAAGCTGGAGCATATTTGAGCTATTTTAGGCAGGATGCATTATGGACAGCTTGCCAGTCCATTGCAGTAAACCAAAAACCAAACCAGGGAAAAACACTCCCACTGACTCTTCAGGAGAATTTAGTGATGAATCAATCAAACATAGGTGGTGTGAGAAAGAGAACCAACGCCTACACTCTGCTGAGGCTCAAACTGACCCAGGCTTTTTTTTTTTTGGACCACCAAGCTTCAACTCGATTCAACTTCAACTTCGATTACGTTAAGTACCTGACATCTGCCTGTTTTTGACCTCATCGCTGGATTTTAGACTCTTTCAACTCTCGTCTTCCCCTCAAGATGCGGCCACTACTCCAAAGGCCATACTCACCATCATCCCCCTTTACAATAAACCTGTTTCCTTTGACACTCGAGAGTGTGTTTGTAGGTCTATGTGTGTGTGTGTGGCCGAATTTCCAAAGGGAGATTCTTTTTTAAGACCTGGCCAAGAGGTAGACCAGTAATGAATTGAGCAGTGAAAGAGGGTTAAAAGGGAGCTGTTGTGCTGTATCTCTAATATTTTCACCAAAGATTTTCTGAGTTAAAGATATATTCTTAATTTAATGCATGAAACCCTGATGGAAAACTGATAAAATTTATGTTACATCTTTGTAAACACATTAAAAATGACTGAGCTGAAATTTGTCATGAATAAAAGAAGGTATTTTCTTCACCTGGGGGCTTTGGCTGTGTTTGAATAATTCTTGATTTGTCTGGTTTTCAAAAAGACTTTAGAAAAGAATGTGTGTCATAATAAGCCCCCAGAATTCACTGCAAGTCACGTCCAAACAGCATGGTCTGAAATCCCATGTAGAGATCGGAGAGCCAGGCAGAGGGACGGCCATTTAAGCAGCACTTTATCCTTTATGGTAGAGCACCCACATGGAAGCAGCTGCAGTAAAAAGCACATAACAGGCTAAATGGAGTTAGCTGAACTGGATTTAAAGGCCTGTGAGAGCACTGGAAACTTTTTCCAGTCTTATAACAGAAAACTTAAATCCTGTAAGAACTTCAAACAGTGTTTCTCAAACACCAAAAAAAGACCTGCTGGTGACCTCCATGATACACGGCAGTGACAGAATCACGCTGCTGAAAAAGGGTTTCTCGCTTGTTGGATCAGCTTTAGGGAAACAAAAAACAATCAGAGGCTGGGATGATAAATAACCTTCGAACACACTGCTGGACCCACACAACCAAGACAAAGCTGAAGCTACTGCTTGTCCTTGATTTGCAAAACTCACACATAAATCCCAGAAGAGATGGCAGCTGGCTGCTCGCCAGGCAGTCTGATAGAGACTGACATCTCAAAGGGATAATTGGATAAATTGCCACAGTTCAGGTGTGCAAAGTGACTTATCAAATTTTATTTATCATATAAATTTATCATATAAATAATATAAATAAAATAAAGATAAAATAAATAAAAATAAAACACATATAAATAAGACACTTGGTGCTACTCATGATAATGTGAGGAAATGATGTTGGATCCGTTCATACCAGGAGCCGGCCCACTCAAGGCCACAAAGACCAGCAGTCCTGGATACGACACAGATCAGGACAGGTGAAGGCCCTGCACCACAGCCATAGAGCTGGACCCTGCTGGCCAGAGAAGGGCGATCCCCATGGCAACAACATTGCAGACTGACCAGTCACAGTCCCAGGCATGAAGACTCCCCATGAAGAAAAACACTGCAGTTAAAATGTTAAACAAGCAGGTCAAATAAAAGCAACCAGTGTAAAATACGAATAAAGGACTTCATAAAAGCAACGTACATATAGTAAAACAAGTAAGTAGGTGGTATTTCAAATATTTAAAATATATTGTTGACTACTACCACAGTGGCCCAGAGAAAGTCTAGATTTAGGATGTCATTTGTTTTTCTAAATCAGTGATTTAAGGATGATTTATTAAATATTCCTCATTGGTTTGATGACTTCTTAGATGTAGAATAGCAGTGAAAATCCAAATGTATCCATTTAAAATGTAATGTTTCCAACACAAAGTCTGAAAACCTTTTGTAGAAACTCATATAAATTCTCTTATTTTATTGCAATTCTTACAGAATCACTTGCGGTTCAATCACTGGCAAAGTTGGCAGATACCAATAAGCAGCACAGTCATCTGTGTGACAAGAACACGAATCTGAGCTGTTCTGTGCTCGTCTGCCAGACAGCTGGCACATTGCAAACACACTTGGATTACAACAGACATTGCCTGATCCAAACAAGCATATGCAGGCTGAGAATTGTGCATCTGCAACAGTTGTGCTCATAATTTGGCGCTAGGCTGAACACAGACCATTTCAGGATTTTATCACTGAGGATGACCAGGATAGAGAAACAAATGCACCTCGACTTGAACACCATAACCAGACATCAGAATCTTTTGCATTTGTCAGGGTGTGTGCTGGAAATAAAAAATTAGAGTGTAGAAAAAGAGGTGAAGAGGTGTGAGTGAAAGGGAACAACTGATGTATGGAGTTTATGATGCAGCAGGTCATCTCTGGAGGATACGTGATAAACAAGAAAAAGTTATGTACCCTTCTCATCCTCTTTGTATTGAAGAGAAGCTCAAGAAACTTTCAGTTTTCACAGATCATGTAATGTGAAGAAAACATTCCCGTTATTTCTGACAGGAAGGATGCAGACAATAGCAGTCAACAGCGGTTTGGTAACAACAAGCTCTGAAACAAAACTCAGGGGCTTGCTGTGAGAACTTCCAGACTTTTATAAGAAAACTTTTTCTTTAACACAAAAACTGCATGAAATATTACAGCTTCTGAAAAAACAGAAACTGTATGTTAAACAAAATATTAACATTTTCAAAATGATCAGTTTCAGTTGGATTTTGAGAAATTAGATAAAATAATCTCCGACATTCAGTCATATTTACCTTCCAAGGATAAACTGGGACCACTCTTCAGTAAGCTGACAAACCCTTGGACTTCTAATACAATTATGCTGAGCTAACAGTATAACAGCTCAACATCCTTCAACATGACTATCCAAAACCAGAGAGAGAAAAGAAACAACAGAGACATTAATCTGCTTGAATCAGGGCTAAACTGAAAAATTCTATTAGTGTCTTTGTGTATTTAAAACAGGGCTGTCCAAAGTTGGACCTTGAGGGTCATTGTCCTTCAGGTGTCCAGTGTAACCCTGCTCCAACACACCTGGCTAAAATCAAATGAATCCGACATCCTATGAAGTTCTGCCCAATAACAAAATAATTTGATTCAGGTGTGTTGCTGAAAGGACACAATGAAAACCTGCAGGATTGTGGACCATAAGGATAACAAAAAAACAAACAAACAAACATACAATCCAGATCGGGATGCCCAAGTCTGGTCCTTCAGATCTAGTATCCTGCATCTTTTAATTGTGGCTCTTCTTTAACACACCTGACTGAAATAAATGACTTGTTACCGGGCATCTGCAGAGCTGAATGACATTGGGTTGAAGAATTCGACCATTTGATTCAGGTGTGTTTTTAGAAGGAACGAATCTAAACGTTGCTCTCGAGGGTTTACTCGCCTCTCTTCTTAGGTCCTTCAATAAAATGTAAATTCTGCAAAAGACACATTTGAAAATGATGAATACTTAATTATTTAGACCCACAACCCTTAATTGGACTAAGCGGTTCAGAAAGTGAATGAATGAATAATTATTAAGGGGGGCCTCATATCCATAAAGCTCCTCTTGCCAAAAAAAAAAAAAAAGAAAAAAAATGGTCACAAAACAAAACCAGACCATTGTTCTGATTGTTGCTGAACAACACAAGTTGAAATAAAATATAAAATAAAATAAAATAGTCCTGTTCTTACAGAAACCCAGCTGGCCTGGTCCTCAGTGGCCGATCATTCCTGCTGCCAAGACTGGTCGCCTGGCTCCAGCTGTTTTGTGATGCCCTCATATGCCTTCATGCTTGCCTACCTGCCTGCAAACCTGCCTGCCCATCTGCCTGCACATCTGCCTGCATGCCTGCCTGCACGTCTGCCTGCCCATCTGCCTGCACATCTGCCTGTATGCCTGCCTGCACATCTGCCTGTATGCCTGCCTGCCCATCTGCCTGCATGCCTGCCTGTATGCCTGCCTGCACGTCTGCCTGCCTGCCCATCTGCCTGCATGCCTGCCTGCACGTCTGCCTGCCTGCCCATCTGCCTGCATGCCTGCCTGTATGCCTGCCTGCACGTCTGCCTGTATGCCTGCCTGCCCATCTGCCTGCATGCCTGCCTGTATGCCTGCCTGCACGTCTGCCTGCCTGCCCATCTGCCTGCATGCCTGCCTGCACGTCTGCCTGCATGCCTGCCTGCACGTCTGTCTGCATGCACGTCTGTCTGCATGCCCATCTGCCTGCATGCCTGCCTGTATGCCTGCCTGCACGTCTGCCTGCCTGCCCATCTGCCTGCATGCCTGCCTGCACGTCTGCCTGCATGCCTGCCTGTATGCCTGCCTGCACGTCTGCCTGCCTGCCCATCTGCCTGCATGCCTGCCTGCACGTCTGCCTGCACGTCTGTCTGCATGCCTGCCTGTATGCCTGCCTGCACGTCTGCCTGCCTGCCCATCTGCCTGCATGCCTGCCTGCACGTCTGCCTGCATGCCTGCCTGTATGCCTGCCTGCACATCTGCCTGCATGCCTGCCTGCACGTCTGCCTGTATGCCTGCCTGCCCATCTGCCTGTATGCCTGCCTGCCCATCTGCCTGCATGCCTGCCTGCACGTCTGCCTGCACGTCTGTCTGCATGCCTGCCTGTATGCCTGCCTGCACGTCTGCCTGTATGCCTGCCTGCCCATCTGCCTGCATGCCTGCCTGCACGTCTGAATGCATGCCTGCCTGTATGCCTGCCTGCCCATCTGCCTGCATGCCTGCACAATCTCTAAACTCTTCTGTTGAGTTTTTCCTCATTCACATACAGTCTTACCCTTCAGTCAATAGAATCTAGATCTGTTTTATGCTTTAATGGTTCTGAAAACATCAAATCATTTAAAAGCAGCACTTCCTCCATTGTTTACACTAGTGTGGGGGAAAATGCAGTGTGATGCCATGTATTTCATCTTTAAAAACGCTGAATGTCAGTAAACAACAGCTGACTGACTTTTTTTTTTATTGTTCATCAACCCACCAACTGGCTGCTATGTAATTAGAGAATTAGAAATGTAGCAGGACAGCGAGTCCCTTCGCTATCAGTCAAGCTTCTGAGCAAAGTGCTAAAATATATGATTTCTAATTAATTAAAACTCATCTTTATTTATAAATAAAGATTTCTAGTCACTCTTCATCCGCTATGTTTATTCATTTTTAGTTTTTTAAATGAGACTAATAATTACAAACAAATCTGTTTGATACGTGAGAATATGTTTGTGTGTGTGTGTGTGTGTGTGAAACTGTGGATGTGCAACTAGCAGGACTATCAAGAGAGAGAGAGAGAGAGAGAGAGAGAGAGAGAGAGAGAGAGAGAGAGAGAGAGAGAGAGAGAGAGTGCCGAAATACAAATAATATGTAAAGAATATAAATGAGCACATTTTCACATTCATACTTGAGTAGCTGGGTGTGTGCATGTGATTGATTTTGAAAGTGCGTGAGCATGTTTTATACAATCTTTATTTCATTATCTACAGCTAGAATTGAATTAGCCTTGTAATGCTCATCTCCAGCAATCACACTGGCGACTACAAGTGCTGCTCTGTCCTGATGCAGAACTGTTCATCTTTTTAACTGTGTGTGCAGAGATCGCCTCAGGAGTCCTGAACACCGAGGTAGGAGTAAGATGGAAGTTTACGACTTCTGGCTACACAAAGCTAAGCAGCTCTAATAGCAGTTATTTGAATATTTACTAACTTTGACCGCCTACAGCTCAGTTCACATAAAATCTGAGTAAAACCAGAGCCTTACGATCCAGAATTACTTTTTAAGGAATAACTGACACAGAACTCAAAAGAATTTCTTATTTTTTAGAACTAATTTGTAGAACACAACTAAAACTTGGATGGCATTGACACTAGGTTACCTTTTAGTAACTATAGTTGGAGTTTATAGATGTGAAGCCACATTATTTAAACATATTTAAACACACAAACTTAAGCGCACATTATTTAAACAAATTTAAACAGATTTTAAAATTTTAGAAACATTAACCAACTACAAGCACAATGCAGACCTTTGCTCACCCACTGTTATTTTGATGCCAATGATTGTGAGCAATATGTCAGAAATCCAATGCCAATATGAACCCTTCATATTGTATGGCCACTACACACTCCTCTAAGGGACAGGATGTGGCTTTGACTGGCGCCCACCAATTAAAGCGGATATGGGGGTATGGCAATACAGTTAGTTCCCTTTTTAGGAAGGAGAAGGGAATCTAGACTTGAGGCCCTCCCATTTGAGCAAACATTCACTAAAAAGTGGAGCAAGTACATAAGAAAGAAATATGGGGACTTTAAAAAATTTCCTGGGTCCAGGTGTTTGTTGGGCCTGGATGGATGTGATATTTTTTCCTCAGGTGCATCCTGACTGATTGGCTGCAGCTGTTCCTCGTTCCAGCCTGGCTGATAAAACTGAGGACGGCTCTCCAGCCATCGTCAGTTCATCTGCTTGCCAGCGGTATTGTATGGCCAACCAGCGTTTGGTGTTGGTAGACTGAATAAGAGAGTCTAAAGAATCCTCCCTGTCTTGTTTTCCAGTCTTCAGCCTGTCCTTCACTGCCCCAACCAGTGACCAAAATAAAGGAATCGGGTTGAGAAGCATCTGTGTGCCTGACTTCTTGGAGGCTCTTTCCCGCACTATTCCTTAACGGTGTTGATCCAGATAAAATAATTTGTTCTTTATTCTATTTCTGAAGTTTCAATTAATCTTTCCATAACATTTGGAGTTTTGTTGCATTTGTTTGTCTGCTTCTGTTAGCACAACTCTCCATCTAAATGTAGCACAAACTTATGAAATGAGATAAATGAAATAATCCACATTAGTTCTCTTATGGTCTAGTTTGATTATTTTTAAATAATCATTCATTATCAAGAAAAGGTGCATTTCAGGTTTTTCTCTGAGGAGCTGCAATAATGGACCACCTCAGTGCATTAAAACGTGCTAATTTAAATCATGATCCATCTAAGCAGTCTTGTATTAACATAATAAATGATCAAAACACTTTCTGTCCCTGACTTGTTGCTGTTGTATCAGTTTTTTATGGCTGACATAAAACATTGAACAACCTACACAGCCAGTAAATGTGGAGTAATGCTTGTTTTATACAAATGCAAACCCTCTGCTTGGTTTTACCTGCATTATTTCATGAGGGAAACACCCGGGTTCTCTGAGTTTTGCTATTGAGCGATCACTAACATTCTTTGGATGTGGTTCAGTTCTCATTGGTGGGCTGTAAACTCACTCTGACTGAAACAACTGTTCAACTTGCTGCCTCCAAACCAGCTGGGAAGGCGAGGCTGCAGCTAGCTTCGGGGTAAACTCCCTTCATCCAGCAGCGGTGAAGCGGACTGCTGGAACTACACGGTTTGTGTCGAGTCAACTGCTGACGCTTGTAGCAAAACATTAATGTCTAGACAGGTATGTGGCTCAGTGCTCAGAGGCGGCTTGTAAACATGTCTGTTACCTTGGCTTCTCCAGCAAACATAACTCTCTGTGGAAACTTATGACCTGCTTGGGTGAAAAATGATCCACTGTCAGGTTTTTACACAATTGGACGTCATGAGAAAAATAAGCTGTTCTTGATCAGGTCTTATATGAATAATAGCTCCTGACACCATATTGTACATTAGTACATCATGCAGAATGAAAATATGATACAACAAGTACACTCTATACGTATTAAAACACAATAATCCAAAATAAACACTTTTGTAAACATTACCAGTCTCTCATATGGTTGTGGGCATCTAGCTCCATGTTTGTGGGAATTTAACACACAGCTGTCTCAATGTCTCTCCACAGCATTTCAATAAGGCCCTCAATGAGAGTCTGGACTTCAACTGGGAGACTGCATCAGATGGGGTTTTTGTTGTAGATTGCTGCTGTTAGCAGCATCATGTTCCAGTATTAAATATTGTGGTAAGCAGGAAATGTCCAGGTCCTGTGGCTACAAAAAAGCCCAAATCATCAGCCTTGAGCTACTTTTAATGGTCCAAGCTGTTTTCACCAAATGTAAGCTGTGCTGTTGTGTTTGTTTTAGAGAAAAGAAGCTCTCTTTGGGTGACCGTTCCAAAACAAGTCTGATTTGTTCAGTCCTTTTCTTAAATTTTTCTAACATGACCTTTGACATTATAGCTCCTGTGTTTGTTGGTATTGCTTGTTTACAGATAACTTTATAACCTTATCCAGGCTGATGTGCAGCAACAATTGTTTCTCTGAGGTTATTAATGAAGTCTTTCCTCTTTGGTATTATATTAACACAATATACTCCTAACCAGCAAACTGCCAGAACCTACAGAGGTGCTCACACACAGTGGTGATAAATTATTTAGGAGTATTTCATTTGATGGTTGAAACATATTTTCTGTATTTTTGCAAAGTTCAGCTAAAGCTTAGTGAAGTATGTTCTGTTGTTGGTTACCTGAGGTTGTGTTTATGTCATTTGAAGACTTGGTAAATATGGAGAGCCATTTTATTTTCATTTTTATTTATTCTGCTGAAAAATGAAACGAATAAGACATTGTGGAATAAAAACTAACATTGAAAAATTTAATAAAAAAAATACATTCAAAAGATAAAGCGAAAATAAAATTAATGAAACGTTTAATAATAAAAATAACAGACGATCAAGAATAATGAATTATAATTTACAAAAAAAAAAAAATATATATATATATATTCAAAAATGTTTTATTTATTAATTAAATTATGAATAAGGCTGCATGGTGGCGCACGGTGGCGCAGTGGTTAGCACTGTGGCCTCACAGCAAGAAGGTTGCTGGTTCAATCCTTGGCTGGTTTGGTCAGTGGCCTTTCTGTGTGGAGTTTGCATGTTCTCCCTGTGTATGCGTGGGTTCTCTCCAGGTACTCCGGCTTCCTCCCACCATTCAAACACATGCATGATAGGTTAATTGGTCACTCTAAATTGCCCCTAGGAGTGAGTGTGAGTGGTTGTTCGTCTCTCTGTGTGGCCCTGCGATGGACTGGCGAGCTGTCCAGGGTGTACCCTGCCTGTTGCCCAAAGCTGGCTGGGATAGGATCCAGCTTCCCCGCGACCCTGAATTGGAATAAGCGGTTTGGAAAATGAATGAATTATGAATAAATTAAGGGTTACTTCTTGTTTTTTTTTTTGGGGGGGGGGCTGATATATAAAATCTTAGAATAAAAAGCTGGTGTATTTTCGTGTTCACATGACTGAAGGCAAAACTCACTAATGAGCTTTGTGACCCAAGCAGTGCTAGTATCCTTCATCTGCAGGGTAACTCTGCATATGGGGTGGATTATCATCATCATACTCATAAATAACAGATCACCATAACCTTTTCTTTGTAACTACATGACTACAAAACTTTGTTTAAACCAAAACATACACACACAAAAACAGATTTTAAGCTTAGCATTAATATGGGATGAATCACATCTTGTTATTGTGTTTACACAGAAATGACTGAAGTACAGATTAATAAAATTAAACTTCAGTTCGACACTATTCACATGCAGAAACATGTTGAAATGAAAGCGACAGACAATAAGTCAGCATGAAAAATCAGAACTCAAAAGAATTGATCAAAGGGTGTTTTTATGGTCGGTGAATGAAAAATTACATAAATAATAAGACATGAGACAAGTGTGGCAAAACCTCATATAATCCCATCTTTCAAAGACAAAAACATTTAAACACATTTGCATGTGAATAATTTTTCCCTGGAAATCTTTTATTCAGTGCAGTCCCGTTCCACTCAGTCACGTCCAATTAGAGCAATCTAGCTTGTCTAAACTTCTCAGTTCTCTTTCTGACACTGTGAGCTCAGCATAATTGGATCTTGTCAAGCCAAACTAAACATGCACACACACACATTTACACACACAACAAAGAACAAACATAAAAATGTGTTGAGTGTAATAGAAAATGAAAGCCTCACCTAAGATAAAACAAGCAGAAATTTGCTTTGACAAAACAGTTTAACAGTAGTCTTTGTTTTTTTTCACACTGTGGCATTATTCAAATGCACATTGCATGCACACACACACACACACACGCACACACACACACACACACACACACACACACACACACGCACACACACGCACATAAATATGAACACAAACCAACTGTGTGATTCGCAGTGGAGGGCTGGAGGCATGACTGACCAGCAGGGCTTGGATGTCACTGCTCCTGCTGAAAAACCACACTAACACCTCAAAGGCAAAGCTTGTATCCTGATCAGCTTCCACTGTGAAAGTCTGACCATGGTGTGGAATTAAAGGAGGCTTAAAAGCAGCAGGTCCACAAAAAGACCAATTTATCCAAACCTGAAGACTCAGAATCTTTCACTCTGTTGAAGGAAAGGTGTTTCCTGTGAGACAACTACAACAATAGAACAAGACAACTTCGACATGCATAGCAAAACACAGATTCACAACAAAACTTCACCACTCATGTCCAACTTTCACAGCAGAAAAGTTGTTACAGCTCAAACTGGAAAAAGGGAATGTAGGCGAAAGGGAAATTACACAGAAGGCAGGAATAAAATCGAGACAGTGTAGGACTGGAAATATCTTCATGGTGTGTCCAGCAAGGAGGTAACAAAGCTTTGCAGCGCCGCGTCAAATTCAGTTTATATTTTCTACATCAGGATGAAAAGAAGAGAATACTGGAGACATCCCCCCGAAAAAGAGCTTAGAGAAAGAGTGGAAAGTGCTCTGAGACAAACATCTAGGTCACTACATCTAATCAAGCAGCTGTAATGCCTGGCCACATCTTTCAGCAGTCCCCAGAATGCACCCTGCTCCTGCGCGAGTGAAGAAAGGATGCAGTGGACTGAAGGCATGCCCTGACCCACAAATGCCAACATCATGGCGGTGCTAAAGGAAATGTCAGAACAGCACCAACGTTTGTTACATCCTTCCTCCAGAAACCAATCATGTCTGTAAGAAACTGTCATGAGAGCAGGCCTAACACATGTTAAGTTGTAGAGAACAGAAATGCTTGGACCAACGGGCAATGATACAGAACAACCATATTAATAAGAATATAAGTATGCACAAAATAATAAATATATGTGTTTGTAGATCATTTAATGATAGAGGAAGCATCAGTGAAAAGATTCTGCCTGAAAAATAAAAAAAAATTCTGCATATGTAGAAAAGATTTGCATTTATAAGGAAAGAAATCTACTTTGTATGAATAAAAACAGAAATAAATTCCTATTTTTCTATTGAACCAATTATTGTGGAACTAAAATGACATTTAAAGGGTTCAAAGTATGAAACTAAATTTAACTAAGCCTCAGAGTATAAGAATAACTCTTACCTAGAGATGGGTTCATTAAATACAAAGAACTGAGTAGTCAGTATTCATTCAGTCATTAGTCAAGTTGCAGTCATGTCCTCTCCATGTATTTGGTACCAAGCTGCTGCTAATGTCCTGCTGTGAAATCTTGTGACTAGAGGGAGGATATCTACCAAGACCTCTCTTGACAAATCAGCTGAATTAAATTAGAAAACACAAGGAAAAAAAATAAGACTGAAGGAAGACTGAACGATCGTTTTATGGAAAGACCTTGATGAAGAATAACAGCAACTTAAAACTGTTGCAACGGAGCTTTTCCGCTGGCTAACTAGCAAATTAGACGTGTCTACCACTTTATACAGCAAGACATATATACTCTACATTTATATTTCCAGATTTTACAGTAAATTATCCAACTCAAACGGACAGTTAAAGTAGATACTGGAATCCCTGCATTGTTTTTTCCATCATGCCTTCGATGTTAAACAGAATAAACTCTGAATGAGCAAACCGGTCCAGCAGAAATCTGCAACATCGCCTCAGTTTTAAAGCCCCTCTCCTTTGTGAATCGTGTCCAACTGGTAAACTCTACACCCAAGTAGATTCTCTTTTATTTCTTTTTCTTTTCTTGGCTCTTTTTGTCCTCTCTGTCGGGCAAAGAGTGTGGATGCTCCTTCATTTCAATAGAAAATGGCGAGCTGAATGATTCTCGGCAGGAGTTTCCCCTCCTGCTCCTCCCTCTTCCCCTCTGACAGCAGATGGATGTTCACAGCTAAAGCACGTGAGCCTAACAAGTTTGTCCCTTTTCGCCTCCCCTCATAAAAACGGTGATGCAACATGGCAGCCTTCTAGGTGCGCTGCTACCCATGTATCTATAAATAACTCATTCTAAACTACGAGATTAACAACGTTTTGGTGCGAATATAATTAGACTTTAGTAAAATATGTATGTATAAAAGCAATACATGATTTTTTTCTAATAAAAACCCAAATAAGGGACATGCTTCACCTTTAACTGTACAACATGAGAACTAGGGGTTTTAATTATGGTTCAATGCCAAAAATGGTCATAAAGGGTAAAATGGATTTTTTTTCAAAGGTTGCGTGAAGGTTACTTTTTTTTACCATCTTTTTTTAAATGATAGTTCATAATTTGTTATTGAGTGTCATTATCCAATCAGCTGGATGCATAAAGAGAATAAAGACGCAGAACTCCAATTTCAGAGTTTTTCATGCAGTTTTTTTTATCGTAGCTTCTGTGAACAATTGTTTCCCGAAGCACCTCTTTTGTCTCCCCACAAATACAATTCCAATCCTGCAGAGTCTTTTCTAAACGTGCACAAATCAGAATTTTTCTGGCAAATTAGTTTTTTAACCAGGTGACAAAGCTTGATCTGCAACTACAAACTGAAATAATTTGTAAACATTTGATTATAACTTACGCCCACATGTTATCTCTACCAAGACATTGATGCATAAAATCAGAGATTATAAACATAACCATGAACCAGCAGAGGCCTCTAACAAAGAATTGGCCGTGATATTTCAAATCTTTACACTCCTTAATGTTGATATCAACTGTTCATCTTCTTATTAATGAGAATCAGTGACAGCAGACACATTAAATGCTTTACAAAAAGTGTAATTTGTTAAAAAAAATAACAATCTGTAATCATTCACTAGAGGAAATAAATGAGTCAACTGTATTTAAAAAAGTTGTTTTATTTAAAAAATAAATAGTGTTTCATTTCTATGTATTATCCACAAAGACAAAAGGTATGGCAGTAGCTCAGGTGGTAGACCCACTTGTCTTGAGACTTGGTGGTCGGCGTTGGAGCTCCCCTATGCTGCTGCAGACCCGATGGGGACACAGTTGTTCTATAAGGCCCGGTCCCATGCCCAGATATATGCAGAGGGTTACATCAGGAGGCCATCTGGCCAGTTTACCCGAGCAATGATTCGCTGTGGTGACCCCTTCAGAGGGACAAGTCAAAGGGAAACAACAACATTATCCATAAACAGCCACTCTTCCGCAAACATGACTTGACCCAAAAGAATCAATCAGCCCACAAATAAAAACAAATACATTTATAAAGCATTGCTGCTGACTCACTGATAATGATGATGAATTATGTTTAAAAAACTGTGAAAACAAGCAGTTAACTTGTGAAAAAAAAAACAGTTAACTTGTGGAAACAACCAGTTAACTTGTAAAAACAACCAGTTAACCATCTGTTTTCATGTTTTCACTGATATATTTAATTGATTTTACAAATACAAGGAGGCCCACTAAAGTAATCCTAAAAATAGCTTTTTTTTTTATGTTTTATCATACTTTTATCATAACTTTGTAAACAGCTAGCATGTTCATTGCTAACTGGCTCGTCGCACTGAGGTCGTGTCTGAAATTACACACTACTCCCTAAACCTCCATCTGCATCATAGGGTTACACTGTATAGCACACTGTATGGTGAACTCATTCTGTTGGCGATTCAGGCACGAAGCTGCCTATTTTCTCCTCGTCGCACATAACGTGACTGCGAACTGTCACCATGGCAACCATTATGTATTGTTACAAATCCAATCCAAAGTTGTGTGAAAAAAAAATAATGCTATTTTTATTTTATTCTTTCCTTGTTGCATATCTTTTAAAAAAGGCTCCAAAATGCTGAAGGGAAAACTAAGTGTCATCATTCTGATGACTTCATGCTGCTTGTAGAAATGATCAAACAGGATGAGTTCTACAATTGACTGGTTCTGCAGGTGGTTATCAAGGTCAATTACACCTTGATTTCAATCAGACAGCGCTCTGAAATTTTCACCTCATCTTATTGTACACGCATGACATTTTGAACTGGTGCAAATCAATGCCAAATGAACGACAGTAAATGGTCTCTTAAAATGAGTAAATTGCCTTAATGGGCCGCAGATCAATATATTTCATGGACCAGTGGTCAAAGAAAGTTCTGTGCTGAACGGATGCATTACTGATCATAGCATAAGAGGTGATGAAATAAATTGAGCAGGTTGACCCAGTGTTAGGAGAGCCACTGATTTACCAAGTTTTATGGAGCATTCTGACCTAAAGTCTGTCCAAAAATGCATGTCACTGGAAAGAATTGGCTGATTACCACAATGTCCCTGCCATGAAGACACACATGGAAAAACGGACACATCACAAACTTTATGCACAGAAATATGAAATATTGAGCACATGCTGAGGCTTAGCACAAGTTTCTGCAGACATGTGTGTTTGACCTTAAATAGCAACTACAAAAGCTTGGAAAATGTAAAAATCTGTTTGGATGCAACAAAACAGGACAAAGAATGTACCCAAGAAATTCCCAAAGTACAGATGCTTCCTTTCCACCCTGCTGCTCATTCAGAGCTTGGTCCTTTGTTTGGCTTTTTCTATTTCTGTAATTTACATTTCAGCAAGCTCTGTTCTCATGGTTTCAGCTTCTGAGCCAATCTTTCAGAGAACAGAAGCGCCAGACCCAGGAGTGTGTTGGAGACCAAAGAATCCCGGAGAACTCCTGAGCGTTTAGACAAGACCCAGTGTTTGTGAAGCCTGTAAAATAATCTGTCAACACAGATCCAGGTGGAAGACAAACTGGTATGCAAAAAGCTTGGTGGGTTAGTTGACTCCAAACCTGCACAGTGTGATTTTATATTTAATAGGATCCAATACTGGTTCTGTTGGGTTGATTTATTTGACAGATTTGGCACTTCCAAGCTTGGCAGTAGTTAACAGGCAGACTGAGGAGAATATTTATGCATTGGAAAATGTTTTTGTGAGAAGCAATGACTCATAACAAAATGACCAGAAGCCCATCAGCTCAGACATATATTTCAGTATATTATTAAGTTAAAATGATACATTTGAGTCTTAAAAGTCAACTTTATTGACAAACCGCAACCAATGGCAACTACTAATCATCCATCACTGATCCCTGTTTCGGTCTCACTTTTGGTTTCATAAATTCTCCCCGGCTCCGTTAATCTGTGACCTCTCTGTCAATGACGCTTCACAGATGGCCCTTTTTCATCTACAGCAAGTCAGTCTGGTGTGCAGGATCATGATGCAACACCTAGTCGACTGGTTTACATCCACCACTCCCAGGAGTGTTACGTTTTCAGCACTTTCCTGCTGGGTCTAATTCTCGGGTTCCCTGCAGATCTGTAAGTTTGGCCCAACTGTCACTCAGATGGACGGTAATGACTGCAGCATGGCAGATCCTGCACACCCACTCCTGTCAAGGAAGGCGGTGCTTAACTGGAAAGTAAAACTTTTTCAACACGGTTGAGGAATCTTCACTGTGCAACATGAATATAAGGTGGTTTTGTAATCTTCGTTTAAGGGGATTATTTTACGTGTTGAAAATATTCATTTAAAAGTCCCTTTTAAAGTGAAAATAATCTTTTTCTTCTGTCTACAAGCTCCTCAACAAAGATCAGCTTCATGTTAATTTCAACATTTGTATCTTGGAGCAATCATGTTTTTTCTTTTTGTTATATTTATATAGTTATATCATCATAGGTGTGTAAATGATTATGTTCTTAATAGTTAAAATGTTTTAATTATATAAAGCATTTTATGTACATTTACAGTAAAGCTTGATTTGGTTTGATATAGTTTCATGTCTTCATATGCAGATTTCACATCTTTTGGTTTTAAAATACCTTACAAAGTGATGACGGAGAGTTTTAAGTGGGGTGGGGACATCTCTCAGTGTGTTTTGAACACAGGCAGATTTTAAAAAAAAAAATGTTTGCACAGTGGTTGAAAGGCTTAGGTTTTTAACAGCTTCCTCTAAGCCAGAAAAGAATAAATACCATAAGAAAAAGCATTGACAAGTATGAGATGAAAGAGCATAATTTATCATCTTATGGACATCTGTGAACTTTCCAGATCAAAGCCTTTTCAAAGCTTTATGTGAAGGAAACTGTCTGAAATATACACTATAAACAGGGATACCTGAAATGCTAAGGTGGCAGTCCCACTGCATGAAGGGACGTTGGTCTGTTTGGAGAGTGTGACAGAGAGGTGCGAACGACTCTAAGACTGTCCTTTCAAATCGAAGGAGAGTCTTTCTGAGACTTACAGAGCTGAACAGCGAACATACGCACTTGTCTTCAACTATCACTTTGTAAAACACTGATCAGAAGAGAATTCCTTCATGAAGAACAAGACAACGTTCGTATTTTCACGTAAAAGCCGTATCACCAGCAGTCTGAATTCTACATGCACATAAAGTCGATATGACAGCTGCCACTTCTTTCGTCTCGTGTAGTTAATTTTTAAATGCTTGTTTTTCTTTGTGCTGGACATCAAAGCTGTATGTTAAAGTACAAAAGAGATTTCACTTTCATTAGCTTGTTGTTGATTTGTTTGGAATTTATTATTTACTGTTTACAAAAACATTAATGTCCTTTGCAAATCTATTTAAAACAAAAAATATATCTGTTGTAAATAATAATGCTTTTTTCTACTATAATACACTGTAATATGAGGACCCATTGATACTGTCACTGTATGGGTTCACTTCTATGGATAGTACAGTTTGTTTGGAGCGGAGTGACCATTAAGTCACACCCTGGTGGAGGTCAATGAAGCAAACTCTGGTCTGCTTGAAAGCCAAGGGTCTCAAGTCATTTCTAAGTGAACCATATGTTTGAAAACAGACCATGCATGACCCGAAGATGCTCAACGCCTGACCTGCTGCTCAGACTGACTGATTCTTGAGAAAACCATGTTTGAATAGCAAAGTAAAACCAGATATTCTAATAAAGCAGAAACTTGGTGTTGCTCCAAAGAAACCTGATGAAAGGAAAGGATTTGTGTTTTCTGTCTTTTTTTCTGCTGTTTTTCTTCTTGGTCAGTGGTTCCTTTGAGGAATATTGCTCCAAGTGAGCAGTTGTTGTAACTGGGCGATGTTGTCCAGGCAGTTTAAAAATCAATGTCAATGCACATCAGACTAAATAAAAATGCAGCATTTCATGTAATTCCCAGCCCAACCAGACCGATTCCTCTGGCAATCCTAATGGAAATGCACCATAATATTGTATAACATCCCGAGATTTCATTCACGTTTCTGGCAGACTTTGCCAAACATTTTAAAAATCTATTACGAAGTTGTAAATTTGTAAATTTATTTAAAGAACAAATAGTAACACTGGGATTTAATCATTGCTTCAGCAACGGTAGAAAAAGCAAGGAATCTCTATAAATGCAAGTTTAAAATACATCCTAATGAATACGATATGAAATAAGACTTTATTAACCCCTCAATGTGGAAATTCACATGCCAGAAGCAAATATGTAAAGGACAGAGAAGATGATAGGACATGCTCTGAAAATAACTGGGGATGATAACAATAACAGAAGTAGGTATATGTACATATTTTATAGCAAATGACATAAAGGTCACATTGGATTAGTTTGCACATCATTAGAGGAAACATAACCTGGAGGAAGACAACAGTTTGTTTCAAACCTGTCCTCCAATGCAGAAGAAGATCTTCACATCAACTACAAATAATCAAGCATCACAGCATGGTTGATAAATGATAAAATGTGTCTTTCTTATTACGGTTAAATTCAGTAAAGCTGCAGAAGTTAAATGGCCATTTATTTAGAATCAATATTTAAATGAACAAGTGTATTGATTTGATATCATTCCCTTTCATTGGAGGGTAATCTTTCAGAGAAAGAATACGAACCAGAAAAGAAGCAGACTGATGTATGCGGTGATGCTCGCTCCAGAGAATTTCCCCTGGGCTGAATGTTACTTCACTGAACCGAGTGCTCTTGGCTCTATTGTTGTCTGCCCAGATTACACTGCTATTTGTCACTGTCATCAACTGGTACCATAGTTTCTGTTACAAAAGAGGTCCGAATGGAAAGCACAGCACGTCAGTGGAAGCTGTAAATTTAGAAGTTGCTGGTATTGGTTAACTATTCTGGTTTCTGTGGAGATTCCACCTTTCTTCTCACTTGGCTGTTTGAAAGCATTTTTATGCTCTTTGTATGTTTGTGCAGGTTAAAGAGAAGATGGATATCTCCTGCATTACATCCAGACACTGCTTATGTAATGAAGCACAGTAACCAAGTTTGACATATGCTTGTCAGAACACGCCTTTTATAATTCAGTTTGTTTTTATCTAAAAATCCTGTGGGAATCTTTGTGCTTCTCTCTTCCACAGCTATTTACAGTTCAACTAATCCTGCATTGTGCCAGTTGGACTTACTTGCAGAAGACAACAGAAAAAAAAAAACTGTAAACATATGCAAAAACTCTTAATTCAGAAGAAAAAAAGAACAAAACATGACAAAATAGATAATGATTTTGGGAGGAAAAGTACAAAGCTTTGATACGCAGAGATAAAAGTAATTAGTGTAGTCTCTTTGAAATCCATAAGGCGCTTGGCCAGTAGCTGGAAAAGCCAAGTTATTCCCTCAGAGGGCAGCTCAGTGTTGGAAAACAAGAAAGGGGCTCTATAATAGCTGAGATTGCTCACTGTTGCCCAATTACATACGGTGTATATATGAGTCGTTGCCCCAGGACACAACTTAATGACTATAATAAGGATTGTCTGTCAGTTCAGAATATGCTTATAGTGCATCCACGTTGGCTTACAGCCTCCATCTTTCTTTCACTTTAAAAAGGCACCAAGAGAAGAAACATGATGTTGTGAGAATGGCTGGGTGGTGGGTGGAGGGTGGTCCGACTGCTACAAGCCCCAGAGCTGTCCTCATCTCATAGCCTTGATGCAGATCACTTTGGGCTGAAGCATTTCTTGCGGCTGTGGCTGCTCTTTAATTCAGTATGTCTGAGCACTCGGTGATTAATGGCAGGTACTTCGCTTGGAGACACGGTCAATAAGTGGACTGGCCCAGGAACTTAATACCGGGATGTACACCAAAGGCAAGACAAGGTTTTCCCGAGAGGGAGCACCACCTGGGGTGGATGGGGTGCAACAGGAGTGCAGAAAAACCCACCAAAAAACTATTCACATATTTCTTTTTCTTTTGTTTATAGGCTGCTGAGAGCTTGAATTTAATTGGAACAACCTTGGCAGAGAGCTGCTGCACTACTCTTTAAAAAGCCTCCAAGTGTGTGTGTGTGTGTGTGTGTGTGTGTTAGGAGCATATAGAGGGAGGCAGGCAGGAATGGTGAGGGATGAAAGTGAGAGAAGCAGGGAGTGTGCACACACATGTCATCTTATGGAACATTAATAGGTGTAAAAGTAACCCGGATTTCTCAGTCTGGACAGGTTTCCTTCCTAAATACATGTGATCAAGCCAGCAAAGGAGATGAAACGAAGTGAGACCTGTTTGATACTGGTGTTTACACCACATTCAGTGGAAATGGGGATTAAACCAGAGAGCTATGCCCTTCTCATCAGCTAAGATTCTCATCCTTTTACACAAGTACTACAATACAAACACAGTATAGCAGAGGAGGGAGGATTTTTAAAGTTCCCTGTAAAGAGGTCTGACAGGCTCTTTGCAGCTATTCCACTCTCATTTTCAGGAAACCTGAAGCTTTTTTAGTCAAGTCAGAATCTCTCCGACATGAGCACATGGATGTGTGCTGCCTGCTGGTCTCTCCGGAGCTGACTGTAACAACACTGACCTCCAGTGTGAGCGCAGAAGGACAGAGGCAGGCAGCCGTCCTCGGTGGGGGTCGTGGCGGCTGTCAGTTTGCTGCGTGAGCAGCTCCAGCTCGCCGTGAGGCGACTTAATACTGACATGGACAAACAAAAAGATCAGTCCTATCAGGACAAAGATGATCAATCAGCCAGCTGGCAGAGACGATCTAGCTGGATAAAGTAAATATTCACCAGAAGAAACAGACAGCAGTTACATAAACAGCCTTTTTTCTTGCTCTTTCCTCTCCTGGAATAAAAGCGTCCCTCTCTCCACCTGGGCGGAGCAGCTTCAAGCTTGCTTTCTCTTTTTTTTAAAAAAAATAGACCGATAGAGAGAGGAAGAGAGAGACAAGGAGAAAGAGAGGGAGGAAAAGACACGTGGTTGTTACAAACCTCTCTTCAGGACACAGCGGGAGGCGGAGGTGGAGAGATGCGGGCGCAGTCGGGATGGAGAGGACGCGGAGAGGAGAGAGGAAATCTGGGCTGCGCGCGCCTTCTGGACTAAGGACTAAATACACCAACATACAGGAGAACGAACTTTCTTTTCTAAAGGAGAATCTTCTGCGCAGGATGTGGAAGATTGCAGGTGGAGCAGAGGAGAAAATGTCTTTCTATCTGGAGATTTCTGCGCCTTAAGAAGAACAATGTCTTAAGAAGATTTTTCTTCTGCTTATTTCTGCTTATTTCTTTTACCTAAAGTCACACCTTGTTTGAAGAAAAATGGATTTCCTAAATATGTCCAGCCTGGAAGACGACGTGGAGGAGAAAAACATCTCCTCTAATTCCACACTTGAGAGCCAGTACAGCCAGCTGGCCATCTGGGGTCTGGCTGGACTGGTCAGCTTTCTCATCTTGTTTACAATAGTCGGCAACGTCTTGGTTGTTATCGCCGTTTTAACAAGCAGGGCTCTTAAACCTCCACAAAACCTGTTTCTGGTCTCCCTGGCCAGTGCAGACATACTGGTGGCCACTCTGGTCATGCCCTTTTCTCTGGCAAATGAACTTATGGGCTACTGGTTTTTTGGCAAAATTTGGTGTGACATCTATCTCGCTCTGGACGTTTTATTCTGCACTTCTTCTATTGTTCACCTCTGTGCAATTAGTTTGGACAGGTACTGGTCAGTTACGCAGGCAGTAGAGTATAACTTAAAGAGAACACCTAAACGTGTGAAAGGCATGATTGTGGTGGTCTGGCTCATCTCAGCCGTAATCTCTTTCCCTCCGCTGATATCAGTGAACAGGAGCAGCAGCAAGGCCAGTCCCCAGTGCATGCTGAATGATGAAACCTGGTACATCCTCTACTCCAGCATTGGATCGTTCTTTGCTCCCTGTGTCATAATGATTTTGGTCTACATTCGGATCTACCAAGTGGCAAAAACCAGGACCAGGACATTATCAGAGAAGAAGAGGGATATGGATTCCCCTCTGGAGAACGGACTGGACCAAAATGAACCGGGTTTAGCTGGATCTTTAAGGTCAACCAGAGGTGGGAGTATGAAAGACCAGGAACGTGAAAATGGGCACTGTCAAAAGCAGGCAGGTGGATCTTCTCTACCGAACGAGCTGAAAAATCCACCAACTGACCATGACGACGACTTCGACGAGAGCAGCTCATCAGACGAGAAACAAAAGAAATGTTCAGGTTCCTCAAAGCATCATCAGGACAACAGAAAAGACAGGAAATCCAGCAGAAAGAGCAGCTCTGCCTCCAAATACTCCAGCAGAAAGTCGCGCTCCAGTTCAAAATCCATGGAGCTGTTTTCATCTCGCCGCAAACGGCGGAGTACTGTCAACCGGAAGAAAGTCTCTGCTGCTCGGGAGAAGCGCTTCACCTTTGTCCTCGCGGTGGTCATGGGCGTGTTTGTTGTGTGCTGGTTCCCTTTCTTCTTCTCTTACAGCCTGCATGGAATCTGCCGTAAGCCATGTGAGATCCCTGATACGCTATTCAAGTTCTTTTTCTGGATTGGATATTGTAACAGCTCTCTAAACCCAGTCATCTACACCATTTTCAACCAAGACTTCCGCAGAGCCTTCCAGAAGATCCTCTGCAGGTCATGGAAACGCACTTTTTGAGGAGGTCCCGCATGGCTGGCTTTGTGAAAGGCATTTCACCCTGCGGACAGAAAGTTAAATGTCCCAAATGGTTTGATTGTCAGCTTGTGAGGCTTTCCCACCCCTCACTTTCAGGGACTGAATCAGAAATGGACACTAATTAGATCAAAGGATTGATCCAAAGTATAAAAAAATGGGATTAAATGACAAGAGTAAACTGAAAATATCCACACCGGACACCGGTACTGTATTCCTTTCTGACTGCCTTCTGAATCCAATGTGGGCTTCAGCTCATCTCTCCTCCTTTTTTCTCCTTCTGTCTTCATTTAAATAGAGCAGCTCCTTCCAGTTACTGTGATGCATGCCTGCCACAGCGGCTGCGCTTGGATGAGCTCCACAGGAGATGCTTGAGTTTACAGACGGGATTTCTAATTACACCACATTCTCTGAGAATAATGCGAAGGCCTTGACAATCTCCATAAAAGGGTTGTTTGTGACACCAGTTGTACTTTTCTCCTCTCTCTGTCTTGTATTTGGTCATTTCCAACCTTTCTGTTACGTCACACTCTCAACATGAGGAACAATGGGACAAAGGGGCTCCTTGCTTACTGTATAAGTAGCAAAACTAAAAAAAAACAAAAAACAGAAAAATAAGAATAAAAAAGAAAGAAAAACTATGAAAACACCTCGAAAAACAAAAATGTCATGTTTCTGATTAAGCACTCTCTGTGATGCTGAGCATCCCAGTATCCAAACTGGGATGCTGAAGTGGGACCTCGACATCAGGACAAAGTGTACGGTGGACTTGGGACTGGAGCAGAAAAACAATGTCTTTTTCCAGGCGTGTGTTTATTCCTCCGCCGCCCGTCTGAGAGAATAAACGGTGACTGTGGAAGCAGATGGGCCGTTACTGAGGCGTTCTGTGTGCTTCTGTGTGTGTGTGTGAAGAGACAAACTGCAACTTGTATCTGTGACAGAGCAAACTGGAGGATTTATTGCATCTTATTCCAACTGTGTGTTAGTAACTGTATGTGTGTGTGTCCGATCATCAGTGTGTGTGTATGCCTGGACTCCCTCTGGTGATGTGTGATGACTCTTTATCTTGTTGGTTTCCACACAAATTTCCTCGGCCTTACATCCAGAGTAAAACCCAAACACTTCGTCGCCTGCTTTTAAAGTCTGCCGCTTGACACAGATGAAACCACGTTGAACAGATGTTCGCAGACATGGAAGTGTTTATACAGCTGTAATTTTCATCTTTCTAGCCAGAAGGGCTCATGCTTTTTCCCTGTGTAAATAACTGAAGAGAGTAAAATGTTACTGTGTGGAGCCTCATAATCACACATGTACTGGTACGATAAAATGCTTTTGCCTCTGAAATATTTTCATGTTTCACTAAACTGTCTTTTTCTAAAAAGAACAAATGTTTACTTCTCTGCTTTGAGCACATTAAAAAAGATCAAATAAAGACATCACTGCAATTGTCCTCTGACGGCTGCCAGAGTGCATGACTGCATTCTTCATTTCTGTTAATCTGTTTAGCTTTTTTTCCTGCTGCGTTGCTGTTGTTTACATATCACACTGACACTGCTGTGACTCAGAACATATGACTTACATCTTATTTAAGTGTGATCCTATTTGCCTCACCTCCCTGGCTGTCGGCATTTTGACTTAGTCAAAATAATACACAGGTTATATGAGATTAGAAATACCAGTAAATCAGATTAAAATCATGCCTGGCCTTAGATGTTTTCTGCACAGGAAATCAAAAAGGTTTTATTTCTACTAATTTGCAACAAATTCTACTTTAAATTAAACTAATATTCATATTAATAAGAATACATTAATATCCATAGTTTTAAGAGTAATAATAGGATATGAAGATACTATGAGATACATAAGAAGAAGCAAGAATTTATTGTCTAAGTCAGCTGTCTTTTAATAGGCCTACTTCTTATTTTCAGTGTGTATTAGTAAGTAAACACGCGTTTTGACATCAAACACCAGCATGTCCTTAATGACGGTATGTTGAATTCAGTTCAGTAAAACGTAAATCTATTTTACCTCACTAACATCACCAGTTACTGCGAGGGGAAGAAAGCAGCTCATGCTTCTTCTGCTAAATTAACACCAGGCTGCCGTCACCGAGACATTTCTGGAACGGCAGCTCGAAGATACTTTTATCATGCTGACTTTGAAGTCAGGTGTTAATGTGTTCAAAAAAGCAGATTCTGGCAAAACGTTATTAACCATGACGGAGAAGCTTAAGCTAACACTGGCTTAGATATAAAAAATTAGCCACGAGTGTGCTGACTTATGTTCTTTGTCCTTGTTCTTTCTTTCTTTCATCACTTCTATGACTCTAAGAGATATTAAACCTGAGCTTCACTAAATTAAACTGATTTATATTAGGAAAGAAAAACATTTTGGCGCCATCTATTTTGAAAGAAATGACTGAATATCCTGTAATTGTGATGGAAAGTGAGCAAATGCCAGAAAGGCTGCATGACTGTGGTTGAGTGGAAAATAATTTGACTTTTATAGAGAGGGATGCGTGCAGATCAGGAGGAAAGGAAAACAGCTGCTGTAAATAGTGAAACTGCTCTTGGATAATGTCCTGCTCTTTTCGCTTGATGGTTTGTGACCATCCATGTACCTCTGATGTCATTCCAGAGGTTTTCAGCAGAGTTCAGATCTGGAAATCGAGCTGTTCATGACAGGCTATTGACATGGAGATCCACCATCCAGATGTTGTTTCCCCTGGCAGTGTGGCCGACGAGCAACGGTTCTCACGTTAGGTTCAAAACACCAGAATCAAATAGCTTAAATCCCTCTTCTGCATGTCATTCAGCTTGGCAGAGGCCTGATAACAATCCATTCATTTGATTCAGGTGTGGTGGAAATGAGATCAAGAAGAAAGAGTCAAACATTTACAGTTCACGCGTGTATTTCCAAACCTCAACACACACTCTGACTCCAAATGAATAAATAATCTGTCACTTCTTGTTACCTCTGAGATGGATGTGATTTGTCAGGATGTGGCAGACATAACGTGAAGACAGACACATTCAGTAATTGTTTGAGTGTAATCTTAGACAAGATGACAGTTTTTGTAAGTAGGTGGAGCCAACTTATTACTCTAACATATTTTGGCTGAATGTGCCTTTACTGGAGGGCATCGTAGCAGACAGCTGCAGAGTTGTTGGCTGAACTGTCGCTGTTTTTTGTTGCTTTTTAGTGATGTTTTGCATGCTAGTCAGTCTGAAGGGTTTCATTTTAAGCTTTTGTGTTAACATTTTGTAGAACTGGTGTTGGGTTGGAAATAAGCAGCGGTCTGTTGCAAATGCCAGGGCAGGGTATTGATCCCAGTCCATCACCACTCTACAAATAAAAAAACGCACTGAAAAGCATTCTGGGCTTATAACCACTAAAATGAATGAGCTACATTAAGACCCCTCCCCCCCAAAATATTTTTAAAGATATTTCATTTAAATAATGATGAAAACTAAAACAAAGATAAGTCATATAATAATTGGAACTGCATAAACCTTATTAGTATGAAAATGTGACACACCTTTTCTTATTTATCTATGTGTGAACGAGGTCACACCATGAAGGGGCAGAGCTGCTTTCACAGTTAGTCACGGCAGCTGCAGCAGTCGTAGGAAACCTGGTGCATGGCTGAACAGATACTTGGCTGCAGGAGACAGCAGCAGACGAGGGACGGTAAAGTGAAGATTGACCAGTCCAGCTGAAGAAAACTGAGCACTTTACTGGAAATACAAGAAAAACTTCACAAGTATTTATGTGCTGTTGGTAGAAACTTTTCTGTTTGGCAACATTCTGGTTTATGAAAGCAACAAGGTACACACAGACATTATGTCTTACCAAACGGAAGTTTTGTTTCTGAAATTAAGAACTTGTTTTCCACCTGCTTGACAAAAAAAAGTGTCAGTAGCATGAACTCCATCTGCATCTTCCTCGCAGTGACAGTAGTGGTGATTACACCTAATAGTGTGGGCGATGTGGGTTTTTATTAGCTCTAATGTTCTTTATAGAAGAATTTGAAATGAGGCTTTTGTTCCCCAGTTTGTACAATAACCTTTCAATGGGTTACTTTTAGTACTGTAATTAATTTTCAATTAAACATGACTAAACATTAATAACATTAATAAAAGGAAGTAACAGGCCATACTAATTAGCAAAGAAAAATGAGCTGTTAAAGAATGTGTATATATATATATATATATATATATATATATATATATATATATATATATATATATATATAAACTGACTAAAGTCAGTATATCATTACACTGCTCTACTGATATGGCTCAGGTTATGTGTAAACTGCTAGTTACAGAATATTTTCTGTCACATTTGCTTGAACTCAAGGACACATTTTTTAAGATGAAAATTCATCATTTCTGAATGAAAAATGTAGCCTTAAAACAAATACTGCCAGACTTGAAATAATAAATATTTTAAATGATCTTTTCATGATAAGAGAAAGTAACTATAAGTTATTTCTTAAATCATGTTTCAAATCTTCATTTACTGCTGGATTGTGTTTTTCTACTTATAGAGTGAATCTTTTGCATATTTCTGCACAGGAATCAGACAGTTGCATTGGAAACATTGTGTTGTGGGTTTGGGAAGCATTAAATTCACACCACATGCTGCCACATGGAAATATGTCACCATGCTGGTGTGTTAGGAAAAAAGAAAAACCTCAGTCTTTTTTTCATGTTAATATTTTAATACATATTCATATTTAGACCCACTTCTGCTTTATATCAGCCCAGAATCTTTATGTGGTTTTAAAGAAGAACAAGCTCTTTAAGGAAAAGTCAGAAATGCTCCCTGGACCAGTTGTGCTGGTGTCAGCTTGAGTAACAGCTGCTGGAAGATTGCCATCATGCTGGTTTACACTGTAGTAAGATAAAAAGTGACTCTCCACCAGCATCTGACCTCAGAGAATCAACATTACGTTGACTTTCTGCTTGTGCTTTAACTGAGTAGCTAATTTGCAGTTCCTGATGAATGTTGGCTCCATCAACCTAGAAGCAGTGCATATATTCATGTTTTGTAGCTTGATGAGGATGTGGCTGGTATTGGCTGGCACAATATGCATGCCTGTTCTCTCCTGTGCAACACTGACATTACCACTTTTACCATTTAACTTTATATGTAATATTAAATGGAATCACTCCACAGTGCTTCTCAAAATCATTTTAGATCTAGAGAGACATAGAGAACATAATATGCTTGGTTATTAATTTATTAACAAAAAAAAAGTGAGCAGTAAAAGTCTAATAGTCTTTAAACTGGTGAGACTTTTCCAGCTCCTTTGGCCACTATCATGTCATAGTTCTCAGATTTTGTTGTGTGGTAAATTTCTCCTTGCAGTGCATCCAATCCCGTCCTTGATGCTGTCTACCTCAACCATTTAAAGTTTGCGCCGCAGGTAAGACATGATCCACGGCTGCTTTTCAGAGCATTGCATTTTGTTTTTGTTTCTTGCATGTCTCAATAAAGTTGGGCTGCAATGGCATTTCCAAGCTTTCCTCGAGCCTCGGCCGTCTTGGATCAATGGATGCTGTTTATTTTCTTGCTCAGCGGCATTAGTTTGAAAACATTTGGGTTTGTTGGCCACATATTTCAGACATCTATTCTATGAGCAAGGCCCTGTGTGATATCAGCTTTGCAGTGAGACTGATGCTAAAGGTTAAAGTTGCATCAAAACTATAAAGCAGAAAATGAAAATGTTCCAGATGTTTTATAACCATCAGGGAAATAAATGGGTTTTAAAATGCTAAGTGAAAAGGCAGCTAAGGGACCTTTACTGCTTTGTTTTAATGCTGTTTAAAGTACTAATTCGTTGTCCCTCCAGCTGCTCAGGAACATGGAGTTTCTCACACAAGCAGTTCATGCTGACCAACCTATGCACTTCATATATAGTCTACAAAGAAAAGAAATGAGCAACTTTCCTCAGGTAACAATGGGAAAAATGTGCTGGCATTGGACCATACTTTCCACTTCCAACATGAGAGTAAACAAAAAAGTACAGATTGTTTATTCATTTTTGATGAACCTAATGACCTAATGACAAAAAATTATTAATTATATCAATATTAAGTTTTTATGTAAATATGCAGATTTCTGAGCGAGTACAAATATATTGATAGGTGTATGATCACCTATAAAGGTATATATGTCATTGCTTTGTGCCTGTATGTGCATGTGTATATGTGTATATCTTTAAATGTATATATGTATATATGCAGTTGTGTACATGAGTATGTATGTGTACATGCCTATATTTAATATGTTTTGCATTTATTTATTGCTTTTCCATAAAAAAAAAGAAGAAAAAACAAAACTGACTATTTAAGGGATTATTTTAACAAATACAAGGAAGAAAAGATTATAATTGTAAAGGGGGGCAAGAATACATAAGCATTGCTTCATCCTGCTCCTTTTCAGACTCTATAATATTTGCTACTTTTTTAACCTGTTGATTAAATTGTGTTATTTTGTCTGAAATAAAGAAATATCTAATCTAAATTTAAAATGTGAATATGAGTGTGGGCGGCAACCGAGTGTGTTGGATGACACCACAAAGGAGTTGTACTCAAGGCCACAATGAGCAGCTGGGATTATAAATAAATATAAGGCAAACATGAACAAAAACTGCAGTTAAATTACACTTACTGAACAATTTTGAATTTCATTTAACCCACCTACTAAAAACAGATTCAGAATAAAATCTGAATAAAAAAAGACATCAGAGGTTTTCAAAGCACACAGTTGGATGTTAATTCAATAAAACTGATTTTTTTTTTGCTTAAACAATATTCTGGCTCTCCTTCAGTGTGACGACCCGCAGCAGTAAAGTGTCTTTCATGTTCCTCTTCCTCTAGTGGATCACTTAGCATATCCTCCAGAGATGCAAGAGTTTCTGACCACACTCCAACTATCCTTTGTGTTGTTATAAGCAGCGCTTTCTCAAAGCCATATGGGTGGGTTTTTTTGGTATTTTTTTTACCACAGTTAATCCCACCTGTGTTCCACTGACAAAGAGATCTGTTGAATGAATCTCCGACTGAATAGAAAGGATTCCTTCAGGTTTGCTTTTAGTTTTTAAATAAAGTAGCTGTTTTTAGAGGCAGCAGTCACCAGACGCCTTCCAATCCACTCATGGGTCAGATTATGGTGAAAGTTTACCTGGGTGTTGGACTGATTTCTGCTGACCAAGATCAGCTCATAAAGTCACCTCCTCTCATTATGCCTGCCAAATGTTTAACTATTTATCCCCTGAAAGCTAAGGGGCACAGCATTCATGACCAAGCAGAATGGCTCTGAGCAGGGCTGTTTATGACTTGCTGTATCAGCAGCTCATGTCCATCCTGATGATGCAGAATTGCAGAATCTATCAAACACTCAACTTTATTTAACATAATTTCATGGACATCAAGCAAGTCTTCTTTCATCCCAGACTGAAGATATTTTCATAATGTATTTCATTACATTTCCATTACTGAGTTTAAAGCTTTTTCTACATAAAGAAGATCTTTTCTAGACAAAAATGTGTTCATAAACATCCACAGCAACACTGCATCTTTAAACTTCTTAACTTTGAAGCTATGTTGCATCCGCTCTGGGAAGTGATGATGATGTCTGTATCTCAGCTTGATCTCCCAAATCCATTTCTTACTATGCCTCCCCCACACACATCAGACTTTATTTCAGCAGCAAGACGGTTCAATGGGCAGGTAATGGCAAATCAAGCCACAGCTGACTTTACAGTAAAATGCTCATATATCCATTCATCTGTCCATTTGTTTCCCATACCCTCTTCATACTGGTCAGAGAGACAAGGATACAAGGAACTGGGGTCTATCCCAGCTTATGATGGGCTAGCTTGACAGCAGAAGTACTGGTGGAGAAAGGAGGATGACACTGCAGAGCAATGGATGGAGAAAGGAAATGACAAAAGCAGGACATCACATTGAAACCAGGATGGCCCTGAAGAGGTTTAAATCAACACCAGAGTTACCAACCAAGTACCAACCTGGTCCCCACACTTGACCTTGTGAAGATAAATATCTCAATGCACGATTCTCATGTATGAAAAAGAAAAGAGAAAAATGATATCTCCCTGATTAGGCTAATTTGCCAATCTGTCACACTTTTCAACTGATTGGAAAAGAAGACTGGAAACTGATAAACACAGATAATGACAGTCTCAATATGATGCTGATTGAAGCCACAGATACACACAAGATATAGCGGATTTACTAAGCAGGCAAGTTAGTTTGAGGCTGCAACCTAAATTTGGAGCAGTGGATATCATAAGACTCCTTCTTCTGCACATATGTTCTCATTCCCACCATCTGCCAAAGGGCTCTGCATGGTCTTGTCCCTCAACTCTTCAACTAGAACTCTCAGGTCACATAATCAGAGATTAATATCTGTTTCCTCTCACTTGATATAAAACCCAGAAGTTGGTTTCTTTCAAGCTGTAGCACCCATTTAATGTCTTTTACTGGTTTTATAGTTTCTTGTTTTGTATATACTGTCAATCATTTGCATTAGCTCTAAAAGGTGCTCTATAAATAAACTTTAGGATGGATGTATTATTTCTTTTTCTTTGGATTTTGTTTAGAAGAACTAAACAAATTCATCTGTGATCAATTTTATGAATTATGTTGGTTAAGATTTTCTTCATAGTAACTTTGTAAATCAGTGCTCTGACAGCTTCATCTAGAATTCAAAATGAATTAAAGAGGAGAAAATTATGTCCCTGCAGGCTTGAGCTCTTTGTTCTCAGCAGCTCTTCCTCTGTTGCAGCAGCAGCTATAAAAGCCATGTCAAGTGATGGAGAAATCACTGCCTGACCACTGAAAGTCTCAATTATATTTCATCATTTATTTATATATTCTCTTGGTCAATGCTGAATTCTAGGAAGGTAACTTCCACATATGTGCCAAATGCAACAAAGCCAGCCAGAAAAATAACTTTCCATCCCTAAAACGCTTGCTTAGCCACCTTATTAGTAAATTCAAACAGTTTTTGAGGGCTTGATGGGGTGGATTGTAATTGGCCCATTTTATATTTTATTAAGTTATTAACTTTTATATTAAGTAATAAATATGATGGTTTATGAGAAATTCTGGGACCCTTTAAAGTTAGATAATGACCACCCATGATAAAATACCCCATTAAAGAGATTCAACCATATTTAAACCATCAGAGTCAATATTATTTTTAATAAATCCCAGATTAAAAACATACATGAAACCTGTGAGCAGACTGGAACGATAACCTGATAACAGTTTGTTTTGTTTAGTAAGAAAACTAAAGAAGGAAGAATTTAATAACCTGCCTCTCTCCCAGCTCAACAATACTGAACCAACTGTAAACCAGTAATTAAAATACTCATTTGATCTGTGCAGAAAACAGAAAGTGGTGAATAAAAACCAGATAAAGTCACTTCCAGGAGTCGAAACAATGAAGGTGGAACAGCTACACAAGAGTCGGTGAAAAGAAAAAAAAATTCTATTGTGTGAAAATTAAAAGATGCAGTTTGTTAAACGCCAAACTGTAAACATTTCAACTCATTAATTCATTTCTGAAGCACTTGGTCCGTAAAGGGGTGAAGGAAAGCCGGAGCCTATCCCAGCAATCATCAGAAGTGAGGAACACCCTGGACTGGTCACCAGTCCATGACAGGGCCAGAAGAACAAACAACGTGCTATCACATTCATTCCTAAGGAGAATATAGAAAGCTCAATGAACCTAACATGCATTTCTTTTGACCTGCAGAAAAAGCAAACTCAACAAAGAAGCCTGGTTTGAACAAAGGCTCAAACCAGTGACCTTTTGCTGTGAGGCCGCAGTGCTGACCACTATGCCACCGTGCAGCCTAATATCTTATTTGAGAATGTTAAAATTGTCAGAAAAAAAAAAATGTCAGACCTCACCTTATCGTGGTGGAGGGGTTTGTGTGTCCCAAAGATCCTAGCAGCTATGTTGTCAGGGGCTTTATGCCCTTGGTAGGGTCACCCATGGCAAACAGGTGTCTAGGGGAGGGACCAGACCAAGTACGGCTCACAAGACCCCTATGATGAACACAAACCCGGGCAAAAATGTTCCCTTGCCTGGACGCGGGTTACCGGGACCCTCCTCTGGAGCCAGGCCTGGAGGCGGGGTACGAGAGCGAGCATCTGGTGGCCAGGCCTTTACCCATGGGGCCCAGTCGGGCTCAGCCCAAAAGTTACATGGGCCCCACCTCCCGTGGGCTCACCATCTGCGGGAGGAGCCGTAGGGGTCGGGTGCAATGTGAGCTGAGCGGCAGCAAGGGGCGGGGACCCGGGCGGTCCGATCCCCGGCTGCAGAAGCTGGCTCTAGGGACGTGGAACGTCACCTCTCTGGTGGGGAAGGAGCCTGAGTTTGTGCGCGAGGTTGTGGTTCCGGCTAGATATAGTTGGACTCACCTCGACGCATGGCTTGGGCTCTGGAACCAGTACCCTCAAGAGGGGCTGGACTTTCTTCCACTCTGGAGTTGCTCATTATGAGAGGCACCGAGCAGGTGTGGGCATTCTCATCAGCCCCCAGCTTGGTGCCTGCATGTTGCGGTTTACCCCGGTGGATGAAAGGGTAGTTTCCCTCCGCCTTCAGGTGGGGGGACGGGTCCTGACTGTTGTCTGTGCTTATGCACCGAACAGCAGTTCAGAGTACCCACAGTTTCTGAAGTCCTTGGAGGGAGTGCTGGAAGGTGCTCCTTCTGGGGACTCCATTGTTCTGCTGGGGGACTTCAATGCTCACGTGGGTAATGACAGTGAGACCTGGAGGGGAGTGATTGGGAGGCATGGGAGGAGATCACAGGGAAGACCCAGGACACGCTGGAGGGATTATATCTCTCGGCTGGCCTGGGAACGCCTCAGGATCCCCCCCGCAGAGTTGGTAAATGTGGCTGGGGAGAGGGCAGTCTGGGCTTCCCTGCTTAGGCTGCTGCCCCCGCGACCCGACCCCGAGTAAGCGGCATGAAGATGAAGAAGATGAAAAATGTCAGAGTCCCACCTCTCCATCCTTTAAGTTCCGATTATTAAATCTGGTCGAGGAGAGAAAGCAGACAATAATTTCAGATTTTATTAAGGTAGGTGGAGACAGAAAAGGGGGCTCAGACCAGAATGTATAATATCATTTAAGACTCCCTGGACTGTTTCATGTTCTTCTTAGCCGAGAGAACTTTCTCTGCCAGCCATGATGCCTTTAAATCCTCCTTTGTTCTTCGGTCCTGAGGTGTCCACCAGGGCTCAGTTCATGGACATTTTCTTTGTAAAATGTATTTCTATTTCTGTTATAAGAAAACACATGTGTAATTTCAATTTCTTTGCAAATGATATTCAGGTTTGTATGACTGAAACAGAAAGACTCAATCTTTGAAATGATTGATGATGTTCTTTGAAGATGTGACATCCTGATGGTTGTAAACTTTGTGTTTTAATGATTAAAAGGCAGAGGTTTTATTATTTGGTTCTACTGTTGCCACAATAACACTGTCACTAATATGAATAGACAAAAAAAAAACCTTCATAAGTGAAAACAAATGAAAAAGAGAATACTTCATAAACAAAAACAACTGAGGAACTTTACCTCTCTCTGTCCTTTGGCTTCACACACGGCACTTGAATATCATGCATAAAGGTCTCTGCACCTATCAATATGTGGCAGTATTAGATGGGTGGTTGCGTTGCTAGCCAATCAGAGTTGATGGGGGTGATATACTTAAACAGCTGAGCCAGCTACTGACAGCAAGTGCTCACCTGTATGACTGACTGATTGCGCAACTTCCGGCCATCACTGAGGTCCCTCGCTGCTTCAAAGCGGAGTTGGCCGTATATTTGCACCGCTGTGGTAGGTCTCCTAGTTAGGCTTCTTCCTATCTTTTAAGTCGTACACGTGTTTAAGGGGCTGTTTCCATAGGTAGCGCACCACACTGCATCTACTCCTCTGCGAGACTATCCGGGTATGTAAATCTGATACAGGGGGCTGATTTTCTACGTGCATGGGACACTTTACTATTTTTTATTCTAGGGGAAAATCGGAGAGCCATTAAGCACAGCGGTCCTGCAGTCAGCTGATTGCTGTAACGCACTGGATGTGCTTTGACTGACTACTGCTCTGCTGATCTCCCTAACATTGCTGCTGCTTTGCTTACCTTTAAAGAACTGCTTGGTTTTATGAAATTCACCAGTGCTGATGTGGCGGAGATACAACCCCCTCCACCAAGCTGGAGTTCGCGCTGCTTCGCCAGCGCTGCGTTTGGGTCTACAAAGATTGTGTATTAGAGAAGATGTGTCACTACTTGTTGCGCTGCAGCTGTTCTTGTTTTTAAGTGTGTTGTTTTAACATTTTTGTTCTTTTATTTCTAGTGGTCTGAGAGCTTGTGGTGGCAGTGGTGCTGCCTTGGTGTCGGATCCCGTTTTGGTGTGATTACCCACTCCCTGTTGTGCATGTTCATCACATGTGCCTGTGTTTTGGGAGAAGGGAGAAACTCCTTCACGTCTGCCTGGGGTGGCCCTTTTTGTCGTATTCCTCCACCTTGGCTTAGCCCACTCATCCCCACGGTAAACTCAATCCAGACTCTTTTTAGGTAATGTTTAAATAAAATTTCTTTTGTAATCGGACACTTGTCTCAAGCTTCTTTTAGTATAACGAACCTGAAGGCCTTGAGGTCGGGGTAGCTTACATTAATCACTGGGTGAAAGTCCCAGAGTGGCGTTGTCAAACTTAATGCACATACTTCCCCTGTAATCACCATAAATACATTCTGGTCATATATCGCCCTCCAGGAGGCAAAATGAATGACTATCACTGAGATAGACATGCTACTCTGACATACCTGATGGCACACCCCTAATTGTCATGGGAGACTTAAATATTCACACTGGCAAAACTCAGGCCAATGACTTTTTGAACTTCATCAACTCCTTCAATCTCAGGCTAGTCCAGACTCCAACACAAAGCTGGCAATGCTCTTGACTTGGTACTGACCAGAAACTGCTCCTCAGTTTATCTGTCACTCCGCTGCACCTTTCAGACCACTTCATGGTCAAATTCTCATTCCTTCTCTCTCATGACACCCAAGAGGTTCCGAGGACGGTTTCCTACCGCAGAAACCTGAGATCGCCAAGTCCCGCACAGCTGTCTGATGAGGTTAACTCTACCCTCCCCTCTGATTCAGACTTCTCAGTGTCTACTAATGAGGCTACAGAAACACTCTGCTCCTCTCTGGAAAACCTCTGTCCTCTGCTGTCTAAACCAGCCAGACAGAATCCACCAAGTCCATGGCTCACTGAGGTCCTAAGACGTCACAGAGCAGGTTTCAGGACAGCAGAAAGAAAGTGGCGCACATCCAATAAACTCACCAACTTGTCAGAGTACCAACTTCAGCTCTCACTCTTCACATCCAGCCTGAAGGCTGCAAGATAGACTTCTATCAGAACAAGATCTGCAACGCTCCTAACGCACGACAGCTATTCATGGCATTCAAATCTCTTCTCTTCACCTCTTGCTCAGGCACCAGCCATGCTGATCGCAGAAATGTTTGCATCCTTTTACCGAAAAGGTTGCTACTGTGGCGTGGAGCCAAGGGAGAACTTTGATTGTCCAACAACGCCAGACTGGGGGGGGGGGGGGGGGTTGTACTCTCACCTCGCAAAAGAAAACACAGCACACCTCAGTATGGTTCAGAAATGCAGGCATAAAAAAAAACCCCAAAAAGTCCTGTTAAAACCTGGGCTGTAACCACAGTCAGTACTAGAGTACCTGTGGCGCTTCAAAATGCAGTTCAAAGACTGCTCATTGGCCGCCCACAGTCTGGACGAATGACCAGGGATCACAGGGAGAGAAAAACAGCAGCAGTTCCTCAGGCCTGTTGAAGCACAGATATTACCTGGGTTAATTGTCGGATTGATTTGATTTCATTTAGAAAAAACATGCCCTTACCCAATGTTGCCTCCCCCACAAGGAAGAGAACAGAAATATCGCTGTCCCGGCACCGACTCCAATCTAGCCGTCCACAAACCCTCAGAAGTGAGCCCGGCCAACACTGCTGATGCCCAATTAAGCGGCCAGTGGCATGCAGAGCATTGGAATTGGCATTCAGGCTAGTCTAGCCACAGCTACCAGTCTGCTACTCCAGGCAAGGAAGATCTGCTGAAGGAGCCACCTGGCTGAATATAAAAGGCATCCAGCTCCACCCAGTATTGATTGCCAATCTGCTGCAGCTTGGAGGTGCAATGTGGGAGGGAGGAATCTCATTCCACCACACTACCATCAATAATCAGTTCTCTAAGCCTGACACCACAGTCCACCACATCCAGCTAGTGGTGCTTCATTTTGCTCCTTCTGCACTCTGAATGAGAAAGAAATCCTAAAGCTTCTACAAAACTCTAAACCCACTACCTGTGCACTAGATCCGGTCCCTACCAACATCCTGCAGAGCATTTCTCCTACAATCAAAGCTACAGTAACTCATATCATCAACTCCTCTCTTGAATCTGGGGTCTTTCCCTCTGTCTTCAAGCAAGCTCGGGCCACCCCGCTGCTGAAGAAACCCACACTCGACCCAGCCCAGGTTGAAAACTACTGGCCGGTCTCACTGGTGCCTTTCTTATCTAAACTACTAGAGCGTGCTGTCTTCAGCCAAATCTCGCAATTCCTCCATGATGAAAACCTTTTTGATCCATATCTTTCTGGCTTTAGGCAAGGCCATTCCACTGAAACTGCTCTCCTGTCTGTTACCGATTCCTTCCCGCTTGCCAGATCCACTGGTCAATCCTCAGTCCTGGTCCTGCTGGACCTGTCTGCTGCTTTTGACACAGTGAACCATCAGATTCTCCTCTCCACACTCTCTGAGCTTGGCATCTCTGGATCTTTCCTCTCCTGGTTCTCGTCCTACCTCTCAGGAAGATCCTTCAGAGTATCCTGGCGAGGAGAAGTGTCCAGCTCACATGAGTTGAAAACAGGGGTGCCTCAAGGGTCGGTGCTCGGCCCTCTTCTCTTCTCACTATACACCTCCTCACTTGGTGCAGTCATAAGTTCTCACGGCTACCACTGATGACACTCAGCTTTTCCTCTCCTTTCCTCTGGATGACACGGCCATCTCAATGAGAATATCAGCTTGCCTTGCTGATATCTCAGCATGGATGAAGGCTCACCACCTTCAGCTCAATCTGTCTAAGACAGAGCTCATTGTCTGCCCAGCCAATCCTTCCTTGCATCCGCAATTAAGTGTGAAGCTTGACTCTGTCACACTTGTTCCTACATCTGCTGCCCGGAATCTTGGGGTCATGGTGGATGACCAGTTGACCTTTAAGGTCCATGTTGCCTCGGTTGCTCGTACTTGCTGAAATGCTCTCTACAACATCAAGAGAATCAGACCATACCTGACAGAACATACAACTCAGCTTCTGGTTCAGGCTCTGGTCATCTCATGCATCAATTACTGCAAGTCCCTACTGGCAGGTCTGCCTGCATGCTCTGTTAAACTTCTGCAGATGATCCAGAATGTCGCAGCGCGTCTGGTTTTAAACCAACCCAAACCAGCTCATGTCACTCCGCTGCTAATTGCGCTTCACTGGCTTCCGGTTGCAGCAAATTCAAAGCCTTGCTTCTGGCTTAAAAAACAATAACTCAAACGGCTCCCGTCTACCTCCACTCCCTAATCCAGGCCTACACTCCCTCTCAACAGCTACGTTCCACCAGTGAAAGACGCCTCGTGTTACCACCACAACATGGGACTAAATCACTAGCTATTTCCTCTGTTGTGCCATGATGGTGGAATGATCTCCCAAACTCTGTCTGCGCTGCAGAGTCCCTGTCTACTTTTAAGAGCAAGCTGAAGACTCAGCTCTTCAAGGAGCTGAGAAATACAGATATACTTAGTATATCTGTATTTATTGGAAAGTTGGAGAACTTAGCCCAGTTCTTTGCAACAAACTTTATGATATTAATTCTTTGTATTGTAACATAGGCGATATTATATGGTGGGAAGGGAGTAAACAAACAAAAAAAAAAGCCTGTAGCACTTCATGCAAGGATCTGCATCCAAGTGGACAGTCCACTAGCATCTTCCTATGATGTCCTGTACTGTTTGATTTTGTGCTTGTGTTGTTCTCGCTCATATGTAAGTCGCTTTGGATAAAAGCGTCTGCTAAATGACTGTAGAATAGAATAGAATAGAATAGAACTGCAACTTCACTTTCACAACAGAAGTTCTCAGACGTTATACGCAGCTTGTTTCTGTAGATGAAGCGCATTTTCACCTGTCAGTCACCAATGATGTTAGTTTAGAGTCAGTGCGGTGGTGAAAAGCAGCTTTTTTTCAGCTGGTCAAGAAAAAGAAGAAAAAGAAAACTGACTAAGATCAAACATGTATTTCAATAAAGACTTTGCAACAACGCTTTCATCACTTGGTCACTTTGTGTTGGTCTTCCTCCTTCATCTCTATCCTGCCTCCAGCTGGTACAAAACGCTGCTGCCGGTCTTTTAGCAGGAACACGGAGACGAGAAAAATATTTCTCCTGTTTCTTCGCTGGACTAGCTTCCTGTTCTTTTTAAGGTTTAATTTAAAATTCTTTCATTCTTTTCATCATATTTTTATTATTAATTTGATATTTAGTTTTGATCTTAATAACATGGTTTAATCACGTTCTTAAACGTATTTGATTTCTTTGAAATGCTTCATATGCTTTCACTATCAAGACCTTTTTTCACTGTTTTTAAAGTGTTTTATGAATAAAGTTGGCTTAGCTAAAGATTATGAACGGATGCTTTTAAAAAAGATTTGATGAACATCTTGTAATTTCCTGTGCTGTTCATCAAAGTGTTTGATGTGTTTTTACACATGAGGTCAGTGGATGGGAAGTGAATAGTAAGGTAAGCTTGATTTGAACAAAAAAGAACTTAATGACAGACAATCCATTAGGGTTATGCTTTATGGTGCACAGAGGACAGGTCAAAAGGTAGAAATGCATAGCAGGGATCAGTTGTGGGGTAAAAATCATTTTTTAAATCAATCATTGTCTCCTTTTATATCTTCAGGGTTCTCCTCCCCACCTTTTTCCTTCTAGCAAGCAAAAAGAGGAGCAAAGGACTCCATCGCTCACAGACCATCTGCTATCAGTCGCACACTGCTCACATATCCCAGCCTCTGTCTTTCACCCTTTACTGCTCTCATCTAGTATCAGTCAATCTCCTCTCCTCTCTCTGACAGCAGCCATCCATTCTCTGAAGCATCTTCTTGCACTGCAGAGCAGAACACAGACACATCCACGCTCGCAGTTTGGAGAAAATATATCTCATGGCCTTGTTTTTGCTTCTGGGTGATTGAGTTTCATCTGATGAACCTTTAACTGAAACCATTCTTTTTTTTTTTTTTTTTTTTTTTTTTTTTTTTTTTTTTTTTTTTTTTTTTTTTTTTTTTTTTTTTTTTTTTTTTGTCTTGTCCAGCATTTAAGCAAGCAGACTGAT